>NC_048555.1:997165-1297165 GCF_902806685.2 Maniola hyperantus
CCATGGAGGCACAATGAGAACCCAAAAATTATTTTTGACAAAAATGGTCGGAAATGCTAAATTGCTTACGAACATCCCCAAATAAAAACACAGGTAGGTCCCTAAATTGAAGGCAACGAAAGACATTTCGGTGGTCAATTATGAGATAACTTCAAAGTCATTCCATGCGGTAGAAAATAAAAAATTACTGGCTGCAAATCGCACCACCTGACTGACTACTCGAAAAGCATATTTTCAGGGTTCCGTACCTCAAAAGGAAAAACGGAACCCTTATAGGATCACTTTGTTGTCTGTCTGTCTGTTTGTCAAGAAAATTACGGGATACTTCCCGTTGACCTAGAATCATGAAATTTGGCAGGTAGGTAGGTCTTATAGCAGACATTCAGGGAAAAATCTGAAAACCGTGAATTTGTGGTTACATCACAAAAAAAAATTGTAGTCATGAACTAATAATTAGTATTTTCAATTTTCGAAGTAAATTCTAACTATATCAAGTGGAGTATCATATCAAAGGTCTTCGCCAGTGCATTCTAAAACAGATTTTTTTTATTTTTATGCAGCATAGTTTTTGAATTATCGTGCAAAATGTCGAAAAAATACGACTGTAGTACGGAACCCTTGTTGCGCGAGCCTGACTCGCACTTGGCCGGTTTTTATGAATAACAAAACACAACATCTGTCGGATTCCGAACTACATATGTGTTTACTTCTAACCATCTGAATAAATAATTTCCATATGTGAGCAATGCACGCGAATAATTCCTATATTTAGTCATAAATTTTACAGGAAACTAAAAGTAGATTTATAACATTTACCTTATAGGCAAAAAATTGCTTTAAATTTCTTCCTGCTGCTATAGAAGAAAAAGCTGACTGACTAATCTATCAACGCACAGCTTCAAAACTATTGGACGGATCGAGCTGAAATTTGGCATGCACATAGCTAATATGACGTAGACCTCCCCTAAGAAAGGATTATTGAAAATACAATCCCTAAGGGGGTAAAATAGGGGTTTGAAATTTATGTAGTCCACGCGGACGATACTGTAGGTAAGAGACACGTGTAGAAATTGCTCAAATCTACTTTGTTAGGAAACTTTTTACTAGTCAAAGTCAAAGTCAAAGTCAAATGATTTATTCAAAATAGGTAATAAATTACTCGTATTGATAGTCTGGTATGGTGTTACATTTGTAAGATATAGTGGTGATAATTATTACGCAAACTTAAAACTAAAGTTACGAGGGTTCCAAACGCGCCCAGGTCTGAGAAGAGCCCACAACAAACTCAGCCGGGTGAACTATCTAGACAAAACAAAATCTAAGATTCCAGTCAGTAAATGGTTACACGTCAGTGATATGCACACAAAAGAACTAACAGGGAAAGACAAAAGGTCCATTCTTTATTCAGTACCAATTCAAACTGCACAGGATTCCGTTTGTTAAGATATAAGGAATAGAGATTAAAATGGAGTGAAGAGCATCCCAGACCATGAGGGCCGTATAGTGCGGTAGCGTATAATAAAAAAAAATGATGCAACGAAAAATGGTTTTTAAACGAAAACATAGTAAAGGAGATAAGGTTGTTTTATTGTGCCCACAACATGGGGGCGGGCGGCGAAACGTAAAAAAGGAACGAATACAGGCTGCTCCAGTATTGGGTTACTTAAAAATCTGTAGGAACGTTGAAAAAACCGGTCAAGTGCGAGTCGGACTCGTGCACCGAAGGTTCCGTATTATTGTCGTATTTTTTCGATTAATTAAAAAGTATCAGGCATATTAAAAATAAATAAAACTCTGTTTTAGAACGAACAGGTAAAGCCCTTTCATATGATATCCCACTTGGTAAAGTAATCTTACTTTGAAAGTTGAAAATACTAATTATTATTTGTTCATGAACACATTTTTTTTGTGATGTAACCACAAATTTACAGTTTTCGGATTTTTTCTTTTACTTGTGCTATAAGACCTACCTAATTGCCGAATTTCATGATTCTAGGTCAACGGGAAGTACCTTATAGATTTTCTTGACAGACAGATAAACAACAAAGTGATCCTATAAGGGTTCCTTTTTTCCTTTTGAGGTACGGGACCCTAAAAAATAAGAAATAAACAATGTTTTAATTATATGGATAGAGTTGTTGAAATGTTTATCCATAAATGTCTTACGGAAGCTTGCGGCTGTCTGTCTGTCAGCATAGCTAAAAACTTATTCTAATCAGTACCCTTAGTATAAGATTTTACGTCTCACCAAACGTTAGTAGAATTCGAGAGTCGAAACACAATAACGTCAAAGCAAAATGGATCTAAAGAACCTTGAATTTAAGTCAGAAATTCAATGCCACTGATTTTAATTTCGCAATGTTTCCGATTGGAGCGCTGGCTGTAGATGTATATACAAACAAACTTGAGCTTTAAAACAAGGTGGTTAAGATTCAGTTTACTATAACGCGGAAGTGTTTCGACACTCGAATACTATCAACGTTAGTGAAACATAAAATCTCGTACTAAGCGACAACTCGTATCAACTTGTAGAAAGAAGAACAAGATATCTGAAATGCTGAACATACACTTCAACCGTTGTATTGAATTGTCGCGTAGCCATTTCATACCAATTTTCTTTTACGAATTTTATATTCGATTCTCCATTTTTATTGAAAAACCTCGAATATGTATGGGACATTTAAAATAAATGATCGTTTGTATAGATTTCAATGCAGAGCACGTTAAGCTATTGATGTTTTCAAAGATTATGAAATGCTCAGTTGTTAAGACGTCCGGTTCCTTTTCAGGTCGAGGGTTCGATTCCGGCCATGTAACTTTTTGGAGTTATGTGCGTTTTAAGCAGTGAAGGGAAACAACGCGAAGAAACCTGTTTGCCTGAGAGTTCTCCATAATGTTCTCAAAGGTGTGTGAACTGTGAATCCGCCCTTGGTTAGCGTAGTAGATTTATGGCCTAAGCCATAATTATAGTGCTCACCAATCAATGTTCACAAATTAGTCTCAATAGCAACAGACTATGAAGTCTAGTCTAGGCAAGCCTAGAATAATTAGTAGACCGTGGTTAAACACCGCGAAAAGTACTTGATCGAAGAAGAACTATCATTTAAAACCCATTACGAATAAAAACTTCAACTTCAGGAATTTACATTTTTTTAGGGTTCCGTACCTCAAAAGGAAAAACGGAACCTTTATAGGATCACTTTGTTGTCTGTTTGTCTGTCAAGAAACCTACAGGGTACTTCCCGTTGACCTAGAATCATGAAATTTGGCAGGTAGGTAGGTCTTATAGCAGACATAAGGGGAAAAATCTGAAAACCATGAATTTGTGGTTACATCACAAGAAAAAATTTCAAATGTGTTCATGAACAAAATATTGCTATTTTCAACTTTAAAAGTAAGATTAATAATATATCAAGAGGGATATCATATGGAAGGGCTTTACTTGTAAACTCTAAAACAGATTTTTATTTATTTTTAGTCATAACAGTTTCTGATTTATCGTGCAAAATGTCGATAAAATACGATTGTAATACGGAACTCTCAGTGCGCGAGTCGGAGTCGCACTTGGCCGTTTTTTTTTCAATTTCTAGTAAATACCTCGTCTGGCGATAAATTATACAGCCCATTACGATTATCTAATGCTACTCCCGTGGCATATATGAGCCCATGTATGATACGTATCTAATGGAATAATACATCATAACCATTATGCATATAGGGTGGAAATGATTAATCTATTTAAACATACTTAGATATAATTTATCAAAAAAACTGAATTCTGATTTTAATCTATACAATGTTTTTTACGTTTACTACTCATAATTTTTGTCTTGTACTTTTAATAATAATTTTAATTTATACTTACTTACTACTAATAATAAAGCGTTAAAAGTTTGTGAGTTTGTTTGAGTGAGTGAGAGAGAGTCAGCGTGGCGGACTATGGCCTAAGCCCTTCTCATTGTGAGCGGAGACCTGTGTTCAGTAGTGGGCTGGCGATGGGTTAATCATGATGATGATAGTTTTGAATCATTTTAATTTTTAATTTTACAATAAGAACGAAGTTCCTATCACCCTGTATAATGCGTCTGATATACCGACCGTTCTACCTGTCTCCATCAATAATATTTTTTATAAAGTATCTCTCTAACATTGTCTAACGTCTGCTGGTTTGATTGATGCGCTTTGAACACTCCTGGGCTTTGAGATCCTTGGAGTAAAAGCCTTGTCAAAAATATAGAGTTAGGTATAAAACTATATTTTTTTGAAAAAAAACCACGATGTTTATTACTGCTTTCTAAAACCATATAATCTAATATTATTTGGACAAAATTTCAACCCCTAAGGTGGTAAAATAGGGGTTTGAATTTTTTGTAGTCCACGCGGATAAAGTCGCGAGCATAAGCTAGTTTGATTCAAAGATAGCTTCCATATCAAGGCATATATAGGTACATGGTAGGTAGGTAGGTACATAGGTAGGCTACCTTCTTGTCCCGGAAAACCAAAGAGTTCCCTCGGAATTTTCCTAAAAAAAACGAAAAACCTAAATCCGCGCAAACGAAGTCGCAGGCATCATTTAATGTATTTCGTAAAAAAATACATAAACGAAAATTTTAATTCAACAAGAGAAATAGCATGTAAAAGCAAAAATAAGAAACCTGAAATTACTTTTACAAATGCGAGATTTTAAAGGGGAATAATTTACGAACGTTTTTAATCGCAAATGATCTTTCGAAAGAGATAAAACAAAAAGTGGAAGCGCATAATCTCCGAATCGATCCTAACATTGTAAATGCACATAAAAGTTCCTACTAATTAAAAGCCGGACATTGGAAAATCCGTGCAGAATCGTACTGAGCAACGAAAAATAAAGAAGACGCCCCTAAAAGATATCTAAAACTTTGCTAGAGCGGCAATCGCAATCGCGGAGATTAAAATTTGGGACGAAATTTCTACAGAAAACTGAATGTAACTGTATGAAAAATTTTACCGCAAAACATGTATTAGGTATATCATTTGCGCAAATCGTCTACAAAAAGCTAAGGAACCAGGATTTGAATCCACTCATTCCACCTACCGAAACATCTTTCTATACCTGTTGTTGAAAATATAGCGAAGATAAATAGCCAAAGAGCCTAAAGTTTTCATTTCGAGTACTTCAAATTGTTGCTTTATCCTATCTACCAAGATTAAACGTTTTATATCACTAATCCGCTCCCATCCGAGCAATCTCGATAAAATTGTATAAGAGGATTAAAAGATTTATTGTATAAACCTCTTCAAAGGATTTTTTCGGATGCTCTCTTCTATTTTATTTCGTCCGTTTGTTTCGTCGTCTTCGTGGTGCGTGCCCGCGCATAACTTAACCGAAATGTTTAAACTCATTCGTTTATTTGGCTCGTTCGTGCTAAGGGACGGAAATATCTGGATGAAAAATTTGTTAAAGTGTATTCGCCAATTTAAATCGTCGCATGTTGCCAGTGATGACAAGGATCCGAGGCATAGTCGCTATAGCCTCAATAGATCAACGGTGAAAGGTGCGGACTGAAATTCGAAATGTCGCCGGTTCAAACCCCACCCGTTGCACTACTGTCGTACCTACTCCTAGCACAAGCTTTACGCTTATTTGGAGAGGTAAAGGGCCATGACTAATATTCTTAAAAAAAAAAACTATAGGCCTCATAAGAAAGTTCAAAGTCACTCAGCAGGCGATGTAGAGAGCTATGCTCGTAGTAACCGACAAGAAGTAATAATAGTGCAAACCCCCCCCTTTGAACTATTGACCTTTTGGATTTAAGTTCCCTGCTTGAGCTATTCAAGCTATTGAGTACCTACTTAAACGATAGAAATTCTGTAACATGTTCTTCCTTTTTCTAATTACAAAGTTGCTAACTTTTTATATAATGACTTCGATGAAAGAATCGTAAAAATCCCTCCTTTGATTGTGCTTTTCCATCTTTTAATCATCGAAATACCGTTGTCTGTTCTTAATGAACCGTCATTGCCAATATTGTTTCTATAGAACGTAGCATAAGAAAATATTATTAAATGTTTTCCTTTTTCATAAATAGGATTTCTTACATTTCTTTCTGTGTTACTGTTACTTTGATCGGGTCATGTTTTAATTTTTTTTTCATCCTAACATTAATTGGACCAGCTAATCTCTGCGAATGAATAAAATTGAATATAATGCGTATTTCTTTCAGTGACTGACCTGTTAAGTAAACTGCCTGTTATTGATTTTTAACCGACTTGAAAAAAGGAGGAGGTTCTCAATTCGTCGGAATCTTCTTTTATTTTCATTTTTTACTACTGTAAGTGACCTTTGTGACGTTCTTGACATGGATTTAGGTTTTTTGAAAATCCCGTTGGAACTTCTATTTTTCGGAATAAAATTAGCTTATCTCCGTCTCCGGGGTACAATATACAACAGGGTAGTTTTGATTTGAACCGCGAACATATTATATCTGAGTTCGCTTTTTGACCATTCAGCTATTGGGGGCTATAACTTGTTTCGAGTTTATGGATCCTTTTTCGGCAGTTCTTGTTGTTTTATTCCGGGCCACTAATGGATTCGGCTCGAGTAGCTCGGGAAAGTACACTAATTTCTGGCAATAGCACTCCGCCTCGTGTTTCGATTTTCATTTTGGATGTAGCATGCGCTCGAATCACGATTCGTGCCCAGTGCCCAGTGCCCAGGGTGATTCGGTTCGTGATTCCGTTTCAATTTTGCTCAACTATCGGGGAATATCTTCCGAGAATTACCTACTCTATCTATAAAATTGAATTGAGATATTTACTGTATTTATCTTCTTTTATTTACTACATTAGCAAACCTCAAATAACCCCTCAAATAATAATCTAAATATTTAAAAGGAAAAGGTGACTGACTGACTGACTGACTGACTGAATGACTGACTGACTGACTGACTGATCTATCAACGCACAGCTTAAACTACTCGACGGATCGGGCTGTTTGGCATGCAGATAGCTATTATGACGTAGGCATCCGCTAAAAAAGGATTTTTGAAATAGGGGTTTGAAATTTGTGTAGTCCACGCGGACGAAGTCGCGAGCATAAGCTAGTTTTAAATAAATGGTTTTGATTTAATTTGAATATAGAATAATTTATAATAGAGTTTGTTGTGGGCTGCTTCTCAGACTGGGGCGCGTTTGTAACCCTTGTAGCTTTAGTTTTTAGTTTACGTAATTAAATTTTCACCTATAAACATCATTATCTTACAAATTCAACAATTATTGACATTCAAAATTCAAAAAGTGTACCGTGGTACCCGTTTTGAATAAACGCTTTGAGCTTCAAGTTTAAATAACTTGTGAAGGGTTATAAAGGTTAGTTTGGAATTAACATAATATGAAGAAATAGTACTATTTTTAATTGCGAAATTATAAAGCAATTTTGCCTTACTGTTTTCATATTTTTTTTTTTTTTAAAGAATATTAGGCTTGTGCTAGGAGTAGGTACGACAATAGTGCAACGGGCGGGGTTTGAACCGTCGACCTTTCGGTTTTCAGTCCACTCCTTTACCGGTTGAGCTATTGAGGCTCTAAATTGAATATAGATAGCGTAAAAATTATATGAATGTGAGGGTTTTGGTAGATTAACAGCCAATGAACAAATCCTAAAAAGCAATAAAAACAGGTACGATGTTAAAACAAACATGTAACTCGAAAACTTTAATTCAAAAAAAAAATTGAATGATATTGATCCAATAATCGTACTCCAGGGATGCATCCACAGACAATAGCAGCAACATAAACTACAAGTTAGATACGCCAGACGTCTGCAATTAACACGTCTGGTGGAGACGAGATATTTGAAGATACCGACTTGACGATCTCTCTGGTGCAATATTTTATTTTTTATTTTTTTATTATTTTTAAAAAAAAAAAAAAGAATATTAGCCATGTTAAATGACTAATATTTCCTTTTCCTCTCCATCTAAGCCTAAAGCTTGTGCTAGGAGTAGGTACGACAATAGTGCAACGGGCGGGGTTTGAACCGTCGACCTTTCGGTTTTCAGTCCACTCCTCTACCCGTTGAGCTATTGAGGCTCTCAAATATATATATATATACACATAATATAAGAATGCCACGCGTCACGCCTCGGCTCAATGCTACAATGAGACCTAAGTTCCCACCTTTAAAATTCATCACTTAATTAAGTAAAGACTTTTCTTCTCCGCGATTGTGAACTCTGTGGACTCATATCTAAAGGGCGATGAACTTTAGAAGGCCAATAATCACTACCTATATCACTTATTATGAATGCGAAAGTGTGCTTGATGGTTGGTTTGTCCTTCAATCACGTCGCAACGGAGAAACGAAAAGACGTGATTTTATGTATGGGTATAGTTTAAGACGGAGAGTGACATGAGATAGATACGCCAGACGTCTGCAATTAACACGTCTGGTGGAGACGAGATATTTGAAGATACCGCCTTGACGATCTCTCTGGTGCAATAGTACTCTGTGGACGCTAATCTAAATGGCGATAAACTTTAAAAGGCCAATAAATAATCACTACATCTATCACTACTTATTATGAATGCAAACGTGAACTTGATGGTTGGTTTGTCCTTCAATCACGTCGCAACGGAGAAACGAAAAGACGTGATTTTATGTATGGGTATAGTTTGAGACCTGAAGACCTAACATGCGCCCCGCGAGAAAATTTTGTCTACGCATTATCTCGTGTTTTTTCATACAAATAAGACGAGTAAATGCGTAGACAAAATTTTCTCGTGGTGCGCATGTTAGGCGTGCTGGAGAGTGACATGAGATAGATACGCCAGACGTCTGCAATTAACACGTCTGGTGGAGACGAGATATTTGAAGATACCGCCTTGACGAACTCTCTGGTGCAATAGTACTCTGTGGACGCTAATCTAAATGGCGATAAACTTTAAAAGGCCAATAAATAATCACTACATCTATCACTACTTATTATGAATGCAAACGTGAACTTGATGGTTGGTTTGTCCTTCAATCACGTCGCAACGGAGAAACGAAAAGAAATGATTTTTTGTATGGGAATAGTTTGAGACCTGGAGAGTGACATGAGATAGATACGCCAGACGTCTGCAATTAACACGTCTGGTGGAGACGAGATATTTGAAGATACCGACTAGACTGGACGATCTCTCTGGTGCAACAGTACTCTGTGGACTCATATCTAAAGGGCGATAAACTTTAGAAGGCCAATAATCACTACCTATATCACTTATTATGAATGCGAAAGTGTGCTTGATGGTTGGTTTGTCCTTCAATCACGTCGCAACGGAGAAACAAAAAGACGTAATTTTTTGTATGGGTATAATCTGCAATAACACGTCCGGTTGAGACCCAGATATTTGAAGATACCGCCTTGACGATCTCTCTGATGCAATAGTACTCTGTGGACGCATATCTAAATGGCGATAAACTTTAAAAGGCCAATAAATAATCACTACATCTATCACTACTTATTATGAATGCAAAAGTGAACTTGATGGTTGGTTTGTCCTTCAATCACGTCGCAACGGAGAAACAAAAAGACGTGATTTTTGTATGGGTATAATCTGCAATAACACGTCTGGTTGAGACCCAGATATTTGAAGATACCGCCTTGACGATCTCTCTGATGCAATAGTACTCTGTGGACGCATATCTAAATGGCGATAAACTTTAAAAGGCCAATAAATAATCACTACATCTCTCACTACTTATTATGAATGCAAAAGTGAACTTGATGGTTGGTTTGTCCATCAATCACGTTGTGACGGAGAAACGAAAAGACGTGATTTTTTGTATGGGTATAGTTTGAGACCTGAGAGTGACATGAGATAGATACGCCACACGTCTGGTTGAGACGAGATATTTGAAGATACCGCCTTGACGATCTCTCTGGTGCAATAGTACTCTGTGGACGCATATCTAACTTAAGGGCGATAAACTTTAAAAGGTCAATAATATGGATATTCAACATGGACATTTAATAAGAAATCCATAAAATTATTCTGATCAGATTAATTTTATGAATCATTAGCTGATGCCCGCGACTTCGTCCGTGTGGGTTTTAGGTTTTCTAAAATCCCGTGGGAACTCTTTGGTTTTCCGGGATAAAAAGTAGCCTACGTCATTCTCCAGGTCTTTATTCATACCCATGCAAAAAATCACGTCAATCCCTTGCACCGTTGTGACGTGATTGAAGGAAAACACAAACACACTTACGCATTTATAATAAGGGTACTGATATCATGAACTCATTAGATCTGGATGGTACTCTAGCATAAAATTTCAGACTTTTAGATGACACTATCCAAAAGCATTAACTTGAGCTGGTTTATGTCTTATATTTAAGTACGAGTTTTATGTGAATCGTAAAAATGCATTACTTTGGCATTCATCCTATTGTATTGAGGGTTTGAAAAGTTATAAGGTTATTGATGGGTACAGGGTAACATTTATGAAATCGATTTTGGTACAAATTCTATGTAATTGTTCTTTATCAGAAGAGCGTTTAATATCTTGTAGAATAGAATAGAATAGAATAGAATAGAATGTTTTTTTATTCATGTAAACTTTTTACAAGTACTTATGAATAGTCAGGTAGTTTTAATTTACCACTGGTTCGGAATGCCGTTCCTACCGAGAAGATCTAGCAAGAAACTCGGCGGTTGCTCTTTTTAATTTTTCAATTTACAATGTTATTATACCGTACTATACAAGCCATTGCAGCCCCGTGCATTGCTGGAGCGAGTCAAATCCAAGCTTTTTTATCGTTTACATAGTCTGCGACTGTATAATATGCTTTTTTAGGAGCATACTTTTAACACATTTTTTTAACTTGTGTATTTTTTTTTGTGAATTATCAGCATAAGGAATGTTTCACAAGTGTTCTTTGTCACTTACCTGTGTGTCATTCCGTCTACTTATTGATAAGTTACAATATCTATATATATCTATTTCTACTTAACATCTCGTTTTTAGCTTATTTTCTTACATTTGATTTATTCATACTTTGTTCAATTTTTATTTTTTAAGATCTTCTTTTTATGTTTCATGTTATGCTTATAAATAATTTTATTGTTGCAGGTACAGTGAACAAACAAAATATACAAACAACTTCATTATGGTGAGATCCAGAGATTATTGTATGTAAAAAACCGGCCGAGTCAGGCTCGCACACTGAGGGTTCCGTACTACAGTCGTATTTTTTCGACATTTTGCACGATAATTCAGAAACTATGATGCATAAAAATAAATAAAAATCTGTTTTAGAATGCACAAGTAAAGCCCTTTCATATGATACCCCACTTGATATAGTTATCTTGCTTCGAATATTAAAAACCTTATTATTAGTTCATGACCACAATTTAATTTTTATTGTGTGATCTGACCCTAAATTCACGGTTTTCAGATTTTTCCCCTAAAGCCAGCTATAAGACCCACCTACCTGCCAAATTTCATGATTCTAGGTCAACGGGAAGTACCCTGTAGGTTTCTTGACAGACAGACAGACAGACAACAAAGTGATCCTATAAGGGTTCCGTTTTTCCTTTTGAGGTACGGAACCCTAAAAAGAAACATACGTTTACATAAGTGTCTAAAGTCATGACTTATTGAGACTACTTAGGTCACATTTTATAAAGCGCTATCTTTTCTACTCCCGTGGATTTTGTATCTTCTGTCTTACTTACTTGGAGCTCGCTTGGAGCACTAATTTTATACGCCACGAAACATGAACGTATGTATTACGTAACATGTCTAATGTCTATGAGACCTAGTTCACAATGAGTTCACCACTTTCGAGTTCTTGACATTTCGGCTGAGATCTATAGAGGGCACTTTGACATTGCTATTAGATCTATGCTTTGATCATACAGACAGTGCTGAAATGAGACTTATATCTATTATCTTTACATAAATCTGTCTCGTTTTATCACTGTCTTAGTCAAAATGCGCTATATGTTTCAGCCTTAGTTTTTTTAATTGTATACATTTATCTAGACTATTCAGTTAAATCAGCAGCGTAGTTTAGTTTGACTTCTATTAAAAGGTCACTATTTCCTAATTGTTTATTAAATTAACTTATTTTCCGTCTAGGCTCATTGTGTCCAAAATTAGCAACAACTTCCTTTTGACCCTTGCAACCTCTTAAGTAATCTAGTTATACCTCATTTCCTTTACTTTGTGAACATCAATAGAAGTGAAGAGGTACTAATTGAAATTTTCTATTTTTAGCATCTCTTAAATTTTAGTAGTGACAATATTTTTAATTGCTTTTAGCTTCTGTTAAGTTCCATCGAATTACTCAATTATAACAAAAGGGCTTTTTAAATTACGAATTATAGGATCACTATGTTTCTGTCTGTCTGCCGTGTCTGTCAAGAAAGCTATAAATATAAATAAATAAATAAATTATTTATTGATCAAAAACATACATAGGTTACAAGTACATCTGCATATTTAAAAGTACAAAAGACAGCCTTAAAATAACATACCAATTTTGTTAAGTATACAGAAATACCGACTGTCCCTAAGCTAGGTATACCTGTTTTAGGCGACAGCACTCTCCTTAAAATTCATGACTCATATTATAATAAAAAGGAAATGAAATCAGCTTGTAAGGTAGATATAAAATTAAACATATTTACACTATTACAGTTAGAAACAGCTGTGTGTGTGTGTGTGTGTGTGTGTGTAAGTAACCACTCTTTGACTCTTTTTTTGCATTCGTTTTCATTTAAGGGATATATATTTAAGACTTTATTTATTTCATTATAGATTCTACAACTATTGATATATTATAAATCCCTGCCAGTTTAGTTTTGTGTCTACCCGTTTTACAAATTTGATCCATTCTTCTATTTGCAAGGTTTTTATCGAAATTTAATTAACTGAATGCTAATGAGCTATTCAATTGTACTACAATCTACTCTAAATTTTGGCTAATTTTGATCAAGCGTGCTCCATCTCATTACCTGTCAACAGGTCTGGTTGCAGCTAAGCTCTAGTATATTTTATCTGTCTATCGGTATTTTACAGGATATATGATTTTGGCGAGTGTGCCGAAGAACTTTTCGACCTGGTTCCTCCTTCACCTTTCTACTATCGTACCGCAAGGCATCGCCAAGGTCTGCACCCGTACGTAGTCGAAATTCCACGAATAAGTACGAAGCGGTTTGCCTCCTTATTTCTAATTCGAACCGCTAAGATTTGGAACACCCTTCCAGCATCAGTTTTCCCCTCAAATTATAATATGGGTACCTTCAAGTCAAGAGTGTCTAGTGTGTGAGGCATCTTTTAGGCAAGCGCGCTCCGTCTTAGGCTGCATCATTTCTTGCCACCAGGTTTGTTTGCAGCCAAGCGCTAGTCTAAAAATTAAAAAAAAAACCCTCTGTGTTACCGAGTAACTAATTGAGAGTAACCTCGCTACGATTTTATTAATAGGCACAAAGTGATTACCATCTACCTAATGACTAGTGCCAATCTAGGTTTAGCGTTAAAACATGCGTTTCCTGTTCAGTTTTAAGTGACATATTAATTCGTTCGTCCACTTAAGTAACTACATCCTCATTAACTGTTTTGTTATTATTTACTCTGTCTCGGCCATTTATCTCTGGCTTTATATGGGTTACCTTAATGTTTTAATTGTCTTTACTATGTTTGAAGTCTACTATGCGAGGCGGATTTTAATAATGATCAATAACTTTATTTTGAAAATTGGCGTTTCCAAATTTCACTTGTTTTTTTAATGAAAATCCAATAAGTAAATTCCTTTGCAAGCTGTAATAGCCTAATGGTTAGGACGTCTGCCTTCTAATCGGAGACTGGGGGTTCGATCGCGGGCACGCACCTCTAACTTTTCGGAGTTATGTGCGTTTTAAGTAATTAAATATTACTTGCTTTAACGGTGAAGGAAAACATCGTGAGGAAACCTGCATACCTGAGAGTTCTCCATAATGTTCTCAAAGGTGGTACTTTAACTAGAAAAATGTTAAATATGCATGTGGAAGGAAAAAAGACGACTAAAGAAAAAATGGATGGATTGCGTGAAAGAGGATAATATGCATGTAAAAGGGTTGGATAATGCGTTGACGGATCACAGAAGTGAGTGGAAGAAGAAGACATGTTGTACCGACCCCACGTAACATGGGATAAGGTAAGGAAGAAGAAGAAGAAGAAGTATATCCACCCCATGTTAAAAACTGGGAACACTGCCGAAGGGAGTTTATTCCACAACTTTAAATTAAACGAATAGTGTGATAAAACATTATGACCCGATAAAAACTTGAAAGGAATTATATTAATTATCTTAAGCCCTCTTTGCGAAGACTTCTTGGAAAATAGCTATTTTCCCAATGTTGACTTTTGGGCAAAGTTGGGCCACTTTGACACAGATGTTCTTGTTTACTTAAGATCCCAATTAAAGTTCCGATATCCACGAAGTTCCAATATCGGCATCTAATTCCTTCGCTGATGGAATATTTACTTCCCATCATCGACATAAATGACAAGATATGCCCAAGTGAACAAAATTTTTCACGGTTTTCGAACCAAATTTTTTAATTTTTTTTCCACACAAAATAAAAAACACTTCAATATTGGTTGGTTTCTTCGTGCTCGTAAGCGCTTGGCGGCTTGCCTGAGCACTGCAACATTCCTCTGTTGTTTGTACTTAGTCTAATATTCTAGGTAGGTATTGTGCATATTATGAACATAATGTAGGTAATAAATCAGCGCCACCTCTTAGATACTAACTAGCTTTTGTGCTCGCGACTTCGTCCGCGTGGACTACACAAATTTCAAACCCCTATTTCACCCCTTTAGGGGTTGAGCTTTCAAAAATCCTTTCTTATCCGATGTCTACGTCATAATAGCTATCTGCATGCCAAATTTCAGTCCGATCCGTGCAGTAGTTTGAGCTGTGCGTTGATAGATCAGTCAGTCAGTCACCTTTTCCTTTTTATATATATTTAGATGAACGACCTGTTTGAAATCCAGACGTCACTGAGGTTGCATTGGTGCTAAATAAACATTTTAGGACCAATGAATCGGTGCCATTTTGCTTGTTCAATGGCCCTGTCCTTACGAAGTAATATATAAGTTAATGTTTCCAATACAAAGTTTAAACAAGTTTGCGCGCGTTGTCTGTAAGAATAACATCTCGAATCCGGAGGAGCTAAATGTTTGACTGATTTAATTCGAGTTCTTACAGTGAATTAATGGATTCTTGCCCCTGTTTGAACGCTGTTACAAAAAGAAACGCACCCTCTTCCTCAAAGGGAGACTCTGTATGGAAACATCATTTCTGCCAAAGTATCCGCCCACTCGGTCGAAAAAATTTAATGAGGTGTCATCAAAATGTGCGTGTTTAAAATGGAGAAGTTTTTTTTTATTTCTGTGTCGTGCCTTAGATTATTTTAGCCCATTAACATTTTAGTTTAATCGATATTTTAAAATCGTAACTACACTTAAAACTAACAAAAGACTTGGATTTTACGTATTTTAGAAGACCCTCTATTTAATAATCACTGAGAAATAAATTATTTATTTAGCCTCGTAGCTTTAGTTTTAAGTTTGCGTAATAATTATCACCACCATTTCTTACAAATCCAACAACTGACAATCGAAAAGAGTAATTTATTACCTGTTTTGAATAAATCATTTGACTTTGACTTTATTTTTGATGTATTAAAATAGCCAATTTAGCGAATCACACATTGGAGGGCGAAATTTTGGGTCTCAACTTTGTCATCTGGTATACGTGTCGATCTACGACTCAGTTACGAAGTTTGTAACCCAAAGTTTCCAGTTTATTTCAATTTGTCAGAACCGATAGAAATTCAATGGGTATGACAGTGGGGTCTTTGTGCGCCAAACAAAAGATGTCCCATTTCATTCCCCCCCTCCCCCACCCGACTCGTGTCATTATCCCTTTTGTACATTTTGATCGACATCAATTGGTAATGCCTGCTAATATTTTAGCATTTTCGATCGGTATTGTGGCGAGAATTAATTAAATTCGATGCCAGACGAGTGACGACAAATACAATTTGTTGAATGACACGATAAAATTCTTGTTTCTCAATTTTATTCAATGCTTTAACGAATTCTGATACGAAATATTGCTAGCTGATGCCCGCGACTGCTTTGATTTTCCGGGATAAAAAGTAGCCTATGTCACTTTCCAGCTCTTTATCTATAGGTACTCATGCAACAAATCACGTCAATCCGTTGCACCGTTGCGACGTGATTGAGGGACAAACCAACAAACAAAGAAACTTTCGCATAATAAGGGTGTGTGATGAGTGTGTTAAAATCACGTCAATCCGTTGTACCGTTGCGACGTGATTGAAGGACAAATCAACAAACCAATACACCAACAAACAAACACACTTTCGTATTTATAATAAGGGTACTGATTATTGCGATGTAGAAAATAAATCATCATCATCAGCAACGCGCGGGACTACCTACTGCTACTTATAAAACACGGCACCATTGTTACCTATTTAAAACGAGCAACTGCCGAGTTTCTTGCTCGTTTTTCTCGGTAGGAGGGTTCCGTATTACAGTCGTATTTTTTCGACATTTTTCACGATAAATTACAAACTATTATGCATAAAAATAAATAAAAATCTGTTTTAGAATGTACAAGTAAAGCTCTTTCATAATATGATACCCAACTTAGTATAGTTATCTAACTTTAAAACTTGAAAACTAGTATTTGTTTATGAACACATTTTTTTCCTGATGTAACCACAAATTCACGATTTTTGGATTTATTCCTTAACTTGTGCTGTAAGACCTATCTACCTACCAAATTTCATGATTCTAGGTCAACGAGAAGTACCCTATAGGTTTTCTTGACAGAAACGACGGACAACGGGCTGACAGACAAACAACAAAGTGATCCTATAAGGGTTCCTTTTTTAAAATAGTACGCATAGAAAAGTTGACGAAACAGAAAGAAAGAAAGAAAGAAAAAAAAAAAAAAAAAAAGACGTTTATTTACAAAACTATGCCACACATCACATCTTAAAACTAAGAGCTGGTTATTCCGGCGTAAACAGCGTTCATATCCCTCGAGTATAACTCTGTCGCAAAAAATATTTTATCGTAGTATGATTAAAAACTCCACCCGAGCTTCCAAAATTAGGATTTCATATGGCGGAGTGCTCGAAGTTAAATAAAATACAATTTCGCGAACTTTCCCAAAGCAAATTGACCCAACGGCACTGCCTGTGACAGTCTATTTCTTTATATTTGTTACCCTTGTTCCCAACTTAGCGTTTTATTGAACCGAGGAAAATATGCTGTGTTTTTCCCCCGAGGGAAAAGGAAATGGGTAAAAAATGTTTAGGAGAACTCAGTATTTATTATGCCTAATCCATTATCCATTAGGCTAACGGTCGAAATTAGTAATTAATCACTCTATCTGTAATAATAATATGTGGATAAGTTACTAATGGCTCAAATTATTAATCAATCAATCTGTAATCTGTCGATAAGTTACTTTGTTTAATATTGTGGTATCTTTTGACACAAACAACGTTGCTAAGTAACTTATATGAACAGATTAAACGTAGATTGGTTATTAATTTCAGAATTAAATATTGTTTTTTTGTTTAAAATAGTATATCTTTTGTTGCTAAGTTGATCGACAGATAACAGATTGATTACACAGCTCAACAAAAAAAAAATTGTTACCCTGGATGTCTCTGCGGATTTCTATAATTTTAAGTACACAGTTTTACACACCAGTGTTATTATTAACTAGCTGATGTCCGCGACTTCGTACGCGTCGATTTATGTTTTCAAAAATCCCGTGGGAACTCTTCGATTTTCCGGGATAAAAAGTATCCAGTAAAATGTCACTGTCCAGGTCTTATACCCATGCAAAAAATCACATCGATCCGTTGCTTCGTTGTGACGTGATTGAAGGACAAACCAACAACCAAACACACTTTCGCATTTATAGTAAGGGAAAATAATTATCCAAGGTGGGGTAAGCAAATAGTTCTATATTTCCAGTACCTAGGGATTTGATACGCGCTCCATCTTGGGTTGTATCATCACTTGCCACCAGTGGCGTGCACAGGTTTGAAGCCAGGGTAGGCATTAGTTAGCTAGGAACCTGTTTATTGGCAGGTCATAATGAAAAATATGCATTGAGCTATTACTACTGGGGTAAGCAGTGCATGTATGCCTCTATGACCTGCACGCCCCTGCTTGCCACCCAAGTCTGATTGCAGCCAAGCGCTAGTCTATAAGTTAAAAAAAAATATCTCTCGACTCGTCAATAATAAATTAAAATAAAAACTAAAAGACAACCCTTTAAGATCAAATTGTTCTCGTCTCCCCGACATTATGTAGTATAATGAACCGGCGGGAAGTAAGTTAGCATTAAGGATTCGCGTTTGCGGAGCTGTCTCTGTCGAGACAGTTAAAATTTCACTTGGCTAAGCAAAATTCTCTGTCCGCTGCAAAAATCTTCCCCTTTTAAAGCTTGTACAGACGTGCCGACTTCAATTTCTTAGCACGATACGACGTGTAACACTTTATCTATAAGATAATAGAACTGTTTATAAATTGAGTTCCTTACTGGCTCTTCGGAGTAGAATCTGATTTCCGAGACGGTGGTAGAGTCTTGCCACATCATTAGTGGCACAGGATATTCTACATGAAATAAATAAAATTTCATTTCATACAATAATTTCATTTCATTTCAATTGCTGTTAATTGTGTGAAATTAATTAATTAGATATATTTTGACAATGAAATTAATTTTGATTCCATGCATTGCAGATTGCATTTTTCGTGTGTAATAATGTTGTACAACTTGTGCATTTATTTTATTTTTATTGAATGGTTTACTAGCGATTTTAACATAAAACTTAATAACTATAATAAATACATGGATTTTTCTATCATGTACAACTTTATTAAATCATTTTTTTTTTTTTTTAATTTTTTTTTTTTTTTAATACAATAAAACTTAAAGCTAGCCTTATCTAATTACTATATAAATCATGACCGCGTGGAATGGTGCCAAGAATACTGGCTGCATTTCCGCGCTGGACAGCTAGGCTGATCCGCTGCGCAAAAAATGAGCCAGCCCTTCTGTCACCAGTTGAGGCTATTAATCGCGGTGAAATGTCTCGTAAAAAATTTTTAGCACTAAGACTCCATGGCCCCAGGGTCTCCACGGCAAACGGCACAAAAATGTAACTCTCTATAAGAGAGGCATACTTGCGCCGCTTGCCGTTTTCAGCTGTTTCTGCTGCGGCTCCCGGTCTTGATGCTGTCTTCCTGATATGACACGGGGCCAATGTGTCAACGCAAGTTGCGTCCCACATTAGCGCCCGTCCCCGTTCCCAGGGAACCAGCGTCAATCCATCAGGTCTCTTGCCATCATCCCGACTAATCCCTGCCGGCTCAATGAGCGCAGGAATATTTATGGTGGCAAGAGCTCTTTTAATTGTATCGTTAAGAGAGCCATGCCTAAACAGCCTACCGGAGCTCCTTTGGCAAGAGAGTCCGTGGATTCCAAATTTATCAACCTCTTTTCCACACGGACATCTGTGCTGATGGCACAGTGGTGTTCCCAATCTGAGACCTAGAGCCACACGAAAACTTTCGTTATCTAAAAGTGTGCCGAGATTTTTTGATGGCAAGGCATGCAGCCAATACCCAGATTCCTTTTCGGATAATGCTAGAAGCCTGGCACGATCTCTGTCACTTGTAAGATTTTGAACCAAATTCGTATGTGTCAGTTGAACCAATGGCAAATCCCAAAGTTTTTGTGTAGTACGTTCCTTCGGGATGTCGACATTGGGACATCTGACCTTCCAACTCTCTAGGGCCTCTGTGGCATAGGTCAATGATGAATTGGATTTGAGAATTTGAGAGCTAAGCTCTTTTATACTATGCACAGAGGACAGAAAAGCCGGAAGAGCTACACTGGAAATTTTCCTCACGCCGATGCCACCGTACTTGACCGGTAAAGTTGCTTGGTTCCAGGAGTGCTCATCAAAAGTTAAATTTAGAATTTGTTCTAGTGTACTTTTAAGGGTGGCATCCATGTTATCGAGTAGTCCATGAAATTTCCAAATTGGACTCGCGCGGAGAATGTAAATTAATTTAGGTACAAAAAGGCAATATTTTAGGATCGAAAATGCAATGTGAGAATTTAGAGTGCCCAATTTGTCGGTATTAGCCGAAAATGTTCTGACTTTTTGATCCAAGAGTGGTTGTATGGATTCATTATAAAGAGGAGCACCGAGAAGGCAAAGTGAACGTTTATCAAGTATTTTAATATTAGGTGAAATTTCATTGAATAATTCAGAGGCCAATAGAATTCTTTCTTGCGACAGTTTTTCTGTAAAAAACAATTCGCATTTCGAAAAATTAAGTTCTAAACCAATTTTCCCAAACTGTTGCTTAATATGATTAAGATCTTTTAGAACGTCATCCACGTTGCCCCCAATGGTTCCATCATCAAGATACCATATGTTAAATTTAGATGTTAAATTTGAGATATGGTTATGGATCCCTAAGCTGAACAGGGCCGGACCTAAAGGATCCCCCTGCTGAACGCCTACAGAAGACTTAATATCGCTATCTCCAAAGAATAATTTAGAAGCAGAGCTGTAACATTGCCAAACATATGGGTAAATTTCAGGAAGTTGCGTTGAGACTTCTGTCAGCAAAGTTGCCCTGTCCAAAGAATTAAAAGCATTCTTTACATCTACTTTCAGCAGTACCTCAACCTCGCCATTCGTTAAGAAAGAACGAGCCGAATGAACTGCTGCTTCACAACCTCCTTTACTGCCGAATCCAACTTGAATAGGTTGGAATTTATCCTTTAGGGTAGAGACTATGTGACTACACGCTAATTTTGACGCCAAACGGCGAAAAGTACAGCCAACAGCGATGGGACGGATGCCACCATCTTTCTTATTGAAAGCACAAAGCCTCGCGCCATAAAGGAATGGTAGAAAGGATGAATTTACCTCGCCAGATAACATGAAATTACATAGTCTGGTAATGTCGCTCAGTAGCGCCTTGCCGGCGTCCCCAGCAGTAACTCCCACAAGATCCTTAAGATGTTGTGGCGTTATGCCGTCCATGCCACCAGCAGAGCCACTAGAAAACGACATTATCGCAGCGTAAGTTTCTTCATCCTTTATCTGTAAATAAGAAGTGTTAGAAGGTGGATCTGGCAGCACAGAATCGGTATTTGGTAAGGGATGCTTGTCACGTAAGGCTTCCAGCGTTATATCATTGAATGGAGCCAGTGTATCACTAGAAAACAAAATGCGGGCGGCGTTTTTAAGATCCCCATCCATAACCTTGTTTTCCACAATTTTCTTCAAATTGTAATTTTGTGTTCGAAATGAGCAGTCAGGGATTGGAAAAACGCGATCAGCCAAACTATTTTTTTTTAATTTTGTACATAGCGACCCGATTTCTGACTTATTAACATAGAAATGTCTATATGCAAAAAAAAAGAGGTTTCGCCAATCTAAAAGTGAATTTGATAGCACATTTTGGATTGTATGTGATAAGGATCTAGCTAACGATATCCTAGCTCCTCGCGGAATGCGTTTTATTAATGGAATATTTTGACTGTATTTGGATAATAAAATTTCAAATGGTACCTGGTTATCGCTTCCTGATTGGGTTTGATCGCACATCAAATTTGGGCAAGTAAGAGGCCGTGTAGGCGGTCCGTGACAACGTGCGATGTGAATATTAAGGCCTTTGCGACCCTTAAACTGCCTGCCATCGCTACAGTGGGGGCATTCTAGGTATTCACCTTGAGAAGCACTGGGGTTCATACTTCGAAACACGTAAAAATAAAAACACTAAAACACTACACAATAGCGTCTATAAGCGCGCGGAGCCCCGACAGCGGCAACCAGGAGGCCTGCAGAGCAGGCGCTGCCCGTTGAGGCCCCTGAAACAAAAAGTGCTGTTAGTATCGCATATCAGGCGTGAAAATAATACCACGGGGTATTTCGCGAATAAGTGCCAATTTGATGCCAATATTATTCCAGAATAACCGAGCCAAATATTTAATAAATAAAAATTTTGAAACGAGCAAATTTTTCTCATTGACATCTCACTGACATTTAAATCATTTAAAATTGCATGATGTGGTAGTATGAAATAAATATCATATTACTGACATGACATGACTGAGGGAAGCGTCTTGGCCGCCGACTTATTGGCGCGTCTGTTGAAGGCTTTAGGGCGGGGGAGTTCGCCGGGCGAATTCTTGCATAAAATTTACATCGAGTGGTCCATACAAATTACCATTTCACTTCTTGCTCTGATTAAATGTTGTAGAAAAAATATTGCTCACTAAATGGAACAGAAAATTCCTGGTTTTTCGGACTCATTAAAATTTATGTTTTGCGTTGATATACAAAACACTGGATATAGTACGGAAACTTCAATGTGTTGTAAAAGTGTGGCGGTAAAAAAAAGCGCGTCTTGCTTCGTATTTATTTGTCGTTTACTCATAACTAGCTTATGGTTGCGCGTGGACTCAGAAATTTCAAATCGCTATTTTACCCCTTAAGGGGTTGAATTTTCAAACTTTTTGTTCAAAATTGTTAATTTGTAAGATGATAATATGCCTACTATAAGTAGCCCAAAGCGCCTTATAAGTTTTCTCTTCAATAATAATCTATTAACATATCGTTGACGAGTAGTATATTATATCAATGGGCTTGGACTCATTAAAATTGATGTTTTGTTGTTTTTTGTTACCCTCGCCGTCGGACGCCTAAGACTGATTTCCTCAGTTTGCCATTTAATTTTTTTCGGTTTCAAGGTTTTTTCCAGGCTTTTTTCTTTGAAAGTGTTTTTCTTTTCGTATCTACGTAATTGTTTAATTTGTTCCATTGTAATTGATTTAGAGAGAAAGAAAAACGCGTTTTTTGTCATGGTTTTAATTATTTTCACTCCACGTTACATTATGAAACAGAAATAAAATGATGAAATTAAAATCCATACTTCCACACTAATATTATAAGTGCGAAAATGTGCCGGTCTGTCCATACATATATGTATATATCAAATACTAGCGGATCCAGCGACAAAGTCCGCGTAGTTTAAGGTTTTTAAAATCCCGTGGGAACTCTTTGATTGTCCGGGATATAAAGTAGCCTATGTCACTCTCCAGGTCTGCAACTCCATTATAAAACAATGATTTAGAGCCTCAATAGCTCAACAGGTAAAGAAGCGGACTGAAAACCGAAAGTCCAGCGGTTCAAACCCTACCAGATGCATTATTATTGTCGTAGGAACCTACTACTAGCACAAGCTGTACGCTCAGTTGGAGGGGAAAAGGGGAACATGGTTAATATTTTTTTAAGAATAGATCAATGCATTGCTCCATTGCGATGTGATTGAAGAACAAACCAATAAACTAACATACTTTCCTATTCATAATGTGTGGTGATAGTGATTCAAATTATTATTTGTTTTATGTATAAACGATGACGATTCAAAAGCACTTGTAAAAGTTTACTTGAATAAAAATATATATTTATTCTATTCTATTCTATAACAACTCGCAAAGTAAAAAAAGTTTGACGGCAAATACAAAGCATTCCTTAATGGCCGATAAAAAGTGTAAAATCTTACCAAACTTGGCAATATCCGATAGGATTTCTTCCAAAAAAGGTGTGTGTTACAGCGTCTTTCGCGCGTTAGGGCGAGAATCCATTGGGAGAGGGGTAAAGGATATTTGGCAGACATCGCCTAGCTAATGATCCCCTTGATTGCGGTAAAGTGTCGCTATAAAGCGTCTGGATGCTGCCAACTTTGAAAAAACATCTGCCGCCACTAAAGCAGAGTATTTTTCCTGGCAGCCAACCGATATTATGAGACAATTGCCTTTAGTAGGCGAGAATTGGGGTTTCTCCCTTGTTCTACAGGCTAGCTAAATGTTAAGTGCTTTTTTTATTTAAACTATAGCTCCGTCTGCATGGAATTTATGTATTTTTATTTAACTGTACCAAGGGTTGTAAGACTATTATAAAATAACGAAAAATAGGTTCCGGTCACGTTGGTAACCAATGTTTCGTAACCCTTCGTCTTTTTGTAACTGGTTATTAAATCTAAATATATAAAAGGAAAAGGTGACTGACTGATTGACTGACTGACTGACTGACTGACTGACTGACTGATCTATCAACGCACAGATCAAACTACTGGACGGATCAGGCTGAAATTATGCATGCAGATAGCTATTATGACGTAGGCATCCGCTAAGAAAGGATTTCTGAAAATTCAACCCCTAAGGGGGTGAAATAGGGGTTTGAAATTTGTGTAGTCCACGCGGACGAAGTCGCGAGCATAAGCTAGTGTTGTATATAAGCAGGCGTTACTTTGCGGAAGTCCATGATATACAATGAACCAAAGGCTAATCCAGGACTTTGCTTGCTTGGTGGCTGCTTCTTGGCGGACGGTGCATTTCGCATGATGCATGTTCCACCATACAGATTCGACCTTTTTCAGCGGATTATAACAGATTAAACTTTTTGTTCATTGTATAACTGGTTATTAATCAAGAATATTTTATCCGGGTTCATAACGGAATAGGATTAAAATTACGTAGTTTCTTAACTGGTTATGTACTACCTAAGAGTATTTTATCCGGGTTCGTAACGGAATCTGGTTACTACGTACTGGTTACCAAAAAAGACAAAAATATAAGTCAACCCGGTGCTTATTATTGTCAAATAATAGAAACGGTGTGGCATAACCTGAATAAAGTTTACAGACAATTCTCATGCATGCAGGTTTCCTTCACCGTTAAAGCAAGTTATATTCAATGACTTGAAAGTTGAAACGCATATAATTCCGAAAAGTTAGAGATTCGTGCCCGGGATCGAATCCCTGACCTCCACAACATAAAGTAGCTTATGCTCGCGACTTCGTCCGCGTGGACTACACAAATTTCAAACCCCTATTTCACCCCCTTAGGGGTTGAATTTTCCAAAATCCTTTCTTAGCGGACGCCTACGTCATAATAGCTATCTGCATGCCAAATTTCAGCCCGATCCGTCCAGTAGTTTGAGCTGTGCGTTGATAGATCAGTCAGTCAGTCAGTCAGTCAGTCACCTTTTTCTTTTATATATATAGAAGAAGTAGAGAGCAAAACTGATGCCGGTTCGTTGAAATGTCATACTGAGCATCGAACAACTTTTGCAAAGTATACATCTGCCCCAGAAAGGTCGTCAAAACAATTTCAGAGGCACACTCTGCGAAATTAAATTATGATTTCGGAATTGATGAGGCATTTGGAGGGGCACTCCAATAAGAGCTGACAGAGCCAGCAGATGACTATTTCACGAATGGCTGCCGGCTACGTACAATACATATTTCGTTTAAATTGTGTCACGACTTCTGTCTTTGGCGTGTTGCTTTCATCGAGATGATTTTCAATGACGTCGAATTTTATCAGTACCTACCCATATTATAAATGTAAAAGTATGTTTGTCCTTCAAACACGACGCAACGGAGCAACGTGATATTTTGCATGAGTATAGTTAAAGACCTGAAGAATGACATAGACAAAATCAAAGGGTTCCCTCGGAATTTTTAAAAACCAAAATCCACGCGGACGAAGTCGCGGTCATCATCTAGTAAAATAATATATCGTCCATCTCTCGTTATAAATATAATTCATAAAAACCTTTCGCGAGTTGAGGAGGATGCGCAAAAAATCTTTTTAAAAATTTAAAGTCTCGCAATTTGGTGAAACTTTGAAATATTAATTTTTAATAATGTTTTAAGACCGCGGAACCCGCTAGCTGTCGGCGCCGCAGCGTAATTTTTGGCTCGACTTTATTAAAAGTTGATACTGAGTTGCAGGGATGGAGCCAGCCAGTAAATTAGAGAGAGGTTCTAATTAATTTCTAAAGGCTCTTTAATATAGAGAAGAAAACTTTATAATCTTTAACATAATGCTTTTTAGAATTCTAACTATATAAAAGGAAAAGGTGACTGACTGATTGACTGACTGATCTTTCAACGCACAGCTCAAACTAATGGACGGATCGTGCTGAAATTTGGCATGCAGATAGCTATTATGACGGAGGCATCCGCTAAGAAAGGATTATTGAAATTACAACCCTTAAGGGGGTGAAATAGGTGTTTGAAATTTGTGTAGTCCAAGTCGCGAGCATAAGCTAGTCTTTTTGTTAACCTCTTCGAATGTATTCTCGAATATTGAAAACCTTGGCTAAAATGAAATAAATTGATACATTTTATAGAGTTTACTTTATTCTATATTTTTCCAATTAAGTATATATGTATAAGTACATAGATCTCCAAATTTGCTAAGAAAAATAAAACAAATAATTCAGGTCTAATTTAAAATACCTTAACAATGTTTATTACAATTTATCTCAACAAAACCCCTAAGATTTGAGTCTAAATTTCGGTACAATAAAAGGTAAGTATACAAAAATTTAATTCTCTAGCAATTTAACACACACACACACGCACGCCCGATTCTATAATAAACACCTAGCTTTTTGCAACTAAAACAAGTTTTAGAAAGCAATTTTCTTAGGCTCAGAGGGGTCACGACCCACTTGAACCCTTCTGAACTCACTGATCCGGCCCTGTTAGGGCGGCAGCCGCCACGCCACTTCACCAAGTAATATAATATTTTTGCGTTGGTCAAATCAACGTTTCAATATTCAGAGGGTTCATTAATCACAGTAAATTGACAGAGAGGGGACTTGGGCCGATATCAGACCCCCTCGCTCACTTGTTAAGTTCTTGTGTTTTATTTTGCGCTTGTGATAATATTTTTCTGCGGTAATTTGATAAGCGTTAGTAAACTATAGAGTTAACTAGCTTATGCACGCGACTTCGTTCGCGTGGACTACACAAATTTCAAACCCCTATTTCACCCCCTTAGGGGTTGAATTTTCAAGAATCCTTTCTTAGCGGATGCCTACGTCATAATAGCTATCTGCATGCCAAATTTCAGTCCGATCTATCAAGTAGTAGTAGGTACTAGGTAGTTTGAGCTGTGCGTTGATAGATCAGTGAGTTAGTCAGTCAGTCACCTTTTGATTTTATATATTTAGATATGGGTACGTCCCGTTGTCTAAAATCATGGTCAGCAATGATTTATAAGCACACGAAAAGGCAAACATCCAAAAACCGTGAATTTGTGGTTCCATAACAAAAAATAATTAAAAGTGTTATTTCTTGTAGGTACGATGGTACGGAATCCTTCATGTGCAAGTCCAACTCGCACTTGACAGGTCATGCCTTAAGGAAAGCAGTCATGAGGTCTAAGTTGGAGCGCGCTTGCCTAGAAGATGCCTATTCACTCTTGCCTTTAAGTTATTCATTAGACGTCGCACCTAAAGAAGTTTTACTTGAAAAAATGGTCGCTGTACTGCCTAAGGTTGCCTGGAAGCCTAGAATAATAAATACTATAGAACGCTGATGAAGCTACTTTTGTATGAAAACCGAGCGAGCCACCCTAGAATAATAAATACTATCCAACATCAATGCCTGGAAGAGATCGCTATTTCAGCGATAAGTCGTCTTTTGTATCTTTGTTATATTTCTATTGTTTTGGTGTACAATAAAGAGTATTTTATTTTTACATACTTTACTGAGCACGGGTCTTCTCTCGGAATGAGAAGGGTTCGGCTATAGTCTACCACGCTGGCCAGTGCGGATTGCAAGACTTCCCACACCTTTGAGAACATTATAGAGAACTCTCAGGTATGCAGGTTTCCTCACCATGTTTTCCTTCACCGTTAAAGCAAGTGATATGCGTGCGTGCCCAGGATAGAACCCCCGACCTCCCGTATAGGAGGAGGACGTTCTAAAAAATACGAAGTCTTAATCAATAAGAAGTCTTAAGAAATTGCGAGCCTCAATAGCTCAACGGGTAAACCCCGCCCGTTGCACTATTGTCGTACCTACTCCTAGCACAAGCTTGACGCTTAGTTGGTGAGGAAAGGGGAATATTAGTCATTTAACATGGCTAATATTCCTTAAAAAAAATAGGTAGGTACGCATTAAAAATAGCGGCATAAAAGTGAAGGAGATGCCATAAAAGCGCAGGAACGTAAAGTTAAACGGGCAAAAGGCGCAAACTTCGGACTTCCAAAGCCTTGGAAGTTAATAAAAATCGCTCCCAAACGACTCCTGCAAAGTTCGCAGTAAACAGACCGGGGCTTTGCCGATACCGAAATAATACACGTCAAGTTCGAGACCTGCTGGCGCGTCGTGGGTTCCGTATTATTGTTTATCTTCTACTAGCTGATGCCTGCGATTTAGGTGTTTGAAAATACCGTGGGAACTCTTCGATTTTCCGGGATAACAAGTAGCCTATGTCACTCTCCAAGTCTTTATCTATGCCCATGCAAAAAAATCACGTCAATCCGTTCCACCGTTGCGATGTGATTAAAGGACAAACCAACAAACCAACAAACAAACACACTTTAGCATTTATAATAAGGGTACTGAAGTATGGCTTAAATAGAAGGAGCGTCGTAGATTTTCGACACGGATCCCTAAAAGGTGCTCCCCTCTCATAAACAAGGAAAGAGGAAAAGTAATTTGTCAAGCAAATCCTTCATGTCCCCAGATAAAGACAGCCATAGCTTAAACCCATAAACGACAGAGACAAAAGATACATGGTGTTCTGATTTATGATGAATGCCCCATTAATGATAAATGGGTGCTTTTACACTGAGATTAAATCGCTGAGAGGTCATAATACGCTGTTACATTGTGCGAGTAACTAGACCCGGTGTTAAGTTAACTGATACCCTATAATTGCATCATTATGTATTCTTACAAATAGGTGCGAAATTACAGCTTTATCAAGGCATTGTTCTTAGTGAATTTAGAACCTACTCGTCACAATGGGAGAGGGGAGCTTAATGTGAGACGGATAGCAATTACGCCAAATGTTTAAGTTTTAAACAGTATCCGTAGTACAAGATTTTACGTCTCACCAAACCAAACCAAATTCGAGAGTCGAAATACTTCCGCGTTACAGTAAAATGGACCTAAACAGCCTTGAATTGAAGTCAAATATTCAATGCCACTGATTTTAATTTCACAATGTTTCCGCTTGGAGCGCTGGCTGTAGAAGTGTAGACAAACTTGAGCTTTAAAACAAGGCGTTTAAGATCCAGTTTACTGTAACGCGGAAGTATTTCGACTCTCGAATTTGGTTTGGTTTGGTGAGACGTAAAATCTTGTACTACAGGTACAGTTTTTGTTTGTGATCCGTACTCGAAGGATGCCAATATTATAGCATAATTGAAATGAAATGAAATGAAATGAAATGAAATGAAATGAAATGAAATGAAATGAAATGAAATGAAATGAAATGAAATGAAATGAAATGAAATGAAATGATTTGAAATGAAATGATTTATTTGTTTTAAAAGGTCTTTTTACAATTGTGCCAGGGACCCTGAAGTAAGTTTGCAAAACCTGTATCTCAGGGTCCCCGCTCTCCCTCCTCCATCATTAACAAATAAACACTTATACAAAACTAAATTTAGTGATATGATATGAATATGAAACTTAAAAATATGTGTGTGTGTGTGTGTGTGTGTGTATGAGTGTGTGTGTGTACATATGTGTATCAGTGTGTATTGTATGTGAGTGTGAGTGAGTGTATGTGTGTGTGAGTGTGTACATGTGTATATTTTTAATAACAAATAACAAATTTCAAATTTAACCTACCTATTTATATTCCTACAAGTAATTCTGTTTCGTCGTACGTTTTTTCTTGTAACCACTTAGACAATGTTTTTTTAATATCAAACTGTTTACTAGTGTGGAAATTGAGAATTTTGTTGATTTTATTGTAGAGATGTGCAGATTTTCTGGTGTACTGATTGCGAGAAAAAGACGTTTTTGCTGCAGCTATATTAATGACATTAAGTTTCCTTCTCCTTCGTACAATTAAAGGTTCAAATTTTGTGGATTTATGTACTTTCAGAATCGTTTGCAAAATATATAATTGTCTCACAGTTAATACCTGACAGGTTGAGTAAAGCTTGTGTGTAGGAAATCTATAGGGTTTCTGATACATGACCTTTAGTAAAGATCTTTGTGCTCTCTCTATATCGATGAATTTAGTTTTAACTGCGCCACCCCAAACGGGGATGCAATAACCTAGTAAAGATTGAGCTAAAGCTATGTAAATTTTATTTAACAGGACTTTAGAGGCTATATGCCTAAGCATTTTAAAAATCCAAATTAGTTTTCGTATTCTACCACTAATTACTTCTATTTGTCTCTGCCATGATAGTCTATGATCTATTACAACGCCCAAATATTTAGTGGAGTTTACCCTGTTGATACTGGAGCAATTATTACAGTTACTATTACAGTTAGGAGCGTGCAATATCATGCTATAATCGGCCTCCGGCTGAGTTTTATTGGAGATGGAGAAACATATAAAATTAGTTTTTTCAGTATTTAATGTTAGTAAATTATTCTTCAGCCAGCGATCGATTTTAGCAAGTCCCAGTTCTGTTATATTTTTAACTTTTTCCCAAGTGGTTTCTGAAAAAACTATTGCAGTATCATCTGCGTAAGAAAAAATTTTTGCATTATTGATTTTTAAATTACAGAGTGCATTTATATAAATTAAGAACAATGTTGGTCCTAAAACACTACCTTGTGGCACCCCGTAAGAGATATCAAGATCTTGACTTATATGTTGCCCGATCTTAACTCTCTGGGTGCGTCCAGTAAGGTAGTCCTTGAAAAGAGACAGAGGGACATCTCTTATCCCAATATTTTCTAACTTTTTCACAAGAATGGGGACAGAGACAGTATCAAATGCTTTCTTTAAATCGAGAAATAAAGCAACACATTTTTTACCGCTATCGAGTTGTAGATCTATAAACGAGGTAAGTGCGATAACAGCATCTTCTGTAGATTTTCCATGTCTGAAACCGAACTGCGAGTCTGAGAGAAGCTGGTATTTGTTTAGATAACTCAATAAACGTATGTTCATTATCTTTTCTATTATTTTTGAGATCGAAGGTAAAACGGAAATTGGCCGATAATTATTAACATCCGCTCTGTCTCCACTCTTGTGAATAGGTGTTATATTAGATCGTTTAAGTAGTGAGGGAAAAATACCTTTATTAAAACAGAGATTTATTAAATGACAAATAATGGGAACTACATGGTCCTTAGCAAGCTTAAGGAACGAAGAAGGTATGTTATCCCATCCAGGGGCACTTTTCGCCTTGAGACTCATAAGCACATCATTCACTTCCTTATTGTCTGTATCTAACAACCCAAAAGAGTTTAACTGAGACTTATGAGTCTCACCTGACTCCAGATAACTTCCACTTGAAACAATGTCTTCTGCTAACTTTTTCCCTATACTGGCAAAATATTTATTGACATAATTCGCTGACTCAATAGGAGAAGACTTTATATTTAACAATTGTGTATTATCGGATTTTTTAGTATTCATGTTAGTAACTGATTTTATATTGTACCATAGCATTTTAGAATTTTTAAGTGATGCTCCCAGCTGTTTCCTGTCGTAGTCACGTTTTAACTTTTTAATTAAATTATTACAGAAATTGCGATATCTTTTATAACTTATTTTTAATATTTCATTGTGAGGTTCTAATCGTACTTTTTTTTGCATTTTGTTTCTGTTTTTTATACACCTCAAAATCCCGGGTGTAATCCATGGTTTGATCACCCGTTTACTTTTAGGGACCTTCACTGTACTGGAATTTTCAGTCAGTGATTCAGTTATACTGTTTATTAATTTATCAGTTACAAAGTGTGGGTCATAACAAAATAATAACTCCGGTAAATTTTTTTGTGCTAAGCTTGCAAGTGCTGCATTAAAGTCGGTAATGGTTTTAACTTTATGATTTACTTTAAATTTAGGATTTTGTAAGGTTAGACAAAGAAAAATCATAGAGTGGTCAGTAATGGTTGTGTTTAAAACAGCCATTTGTATGGTTGATGTGTTTTTGTTAAGTTTAATCATAAAATGGTCTAAACAATTACTTTCTCTAGTTGGTAAAGTATGACCTGGCAAGAGACTGTGTATTGATAACATGTTAAGATAGTTAAGTCTATTATTACGCTCATGAGTTTGTTCTGTTTCCTTGGCTATTAGATTTATGTTGATGTCTCCTGTTATTATAATAGTTTTATAGTTTTTTAATGTTTCTAGGTGTAAGTTCAGCGAATCAATAAATTGATCAGCGTTGACATTAGAAGGGGAACGGTATATACCTATAATTACACTATCGCATGTGATTAGTTGAACACATGATGCGTGTTGTAGTTTAATTTCTTTAACTGCCGTGATAATGATATTATTTTTTACTTTTAATGATATTATAATTATAGCATCTCTTTGTAATGTGGTCTAGTAAACAATTTAGATTTTCTTTCTCTCTTTAAAAGTCGAAATAGGTACATGCATACAAACAAATAAAAATAGAATCGGCAAGGCTCTTCTCGGTGGAACGGGCATTCCAAACCAGGTGGCTAGCCGGCAAAGCCGTGCCGCCAAGCGATTCAGCGTTCCGGTACGATGCCGTGTAGAAACCAAAGGGGTTTAAAAAAAAATCCAAACCCTTTCCAGGTTACACCGCAACCATCTTAGACTGCATCATCCCTTATCACCAGGTGAGATTGCAGTTCAGGGCTAACTTGTTGTATCTGAATAAAAAAAAGGCGGAGGCGGTGTGGTGGCGCATGTCCAGCAGTGGACGCAAACAGACTGACAGATTGAATCTGGTAACACGTCTACCAATTTGTACTTGTGTCGCTAAGTATACGTATTCGTTGGTTTCAATTAGTGACGACATGAGTCGACTTAACTCAATCAACGCGGGCAGCCGTTACAAAGACGGTAATCGTGAAATTACATCTGCGCTGTGGTAATAAACACAAAAACCAGCTCCCGCACTGTGTAGTCTAGGAGTAAGGCCTCATTTACTGAGACGCGGGGCGTCGCGCGTCGCGTGTGTCGTGGCTTCTCGCGGCGCGACGTACGAATTTTTTGTTTACGGTGCGGCGGCGCGTGAAGCGGCACTGATCAACGTACGCGTTATCACAAACATGTGGCAATATGTTGTTCATAGAGATGAGAGGCGGGAAGAGTGGCGGTGCTCGCCGCTGTGCCCGCAGCGAATCCTTAAAGCGTGTAGCGTTGCACGCGGCGGGTGCGTCTACGTTGTGCGATTTCCAAATAAAGACTGGCAGAACGCGTGTAAAATTGCTTCTCCGTAAACGCACTCATACAACGCCATATGTTTAAATTCAGTGCGGGCCGCGCCGCCCATCGCAACGCGCGACGCCCCGCGTCTCTGTAAACGAGGCCTTAGGGCGCGGCCACAACACTGCGGTGCGAGATCGCATCACAAAAACGATGCCGCATCGCAATGCGATGCGTTGACGCAACCCAAAAATTTCATCGCTTACGGCATCGTACGAGAAAACTCATCAATTTCTAGTGAGAGTAGTGATACACATTTCCTGCCGACTAGTGTAAGAATTATAATGGGGAGTGCTCTGAAGAGCTTTTTGACCTCATTCCACCTTCTTTTTTCTACAACCGCACCGCGCGCCACCGTAAGGAATTGCACCCTCACCACCTGGGTGTCTGGTGCACCTCGACTGTCCGCTGTGCCAGATCCTTCTTACCACGTGCAAACTGTGGAACCAAATCCCATCGGCGGTGTTCCCACTAGATTACAACATGGGGTTATTCAAGGGGCGGACCAACAAATTCCTAAAAGGCCGGCAACGCATCGGCGGTTCCTTTGGTGCTGCAAATGTTCATGGGCACGCAATGTCGACTCTATCTTGTACACCAGCTCTCAGTCTATTAATAATATAATAATAGGCCTAGCGATAATCTAGGAATCGAATTTAGATAACTCAAGTTCTTATTCCATTGATTTAAGATTCAAAATTGTGTGTACGTTTGTGTCGGAAACCTCGCTCGGGACCGAGTGGGTGGGTTTCGAAAGCTTTTGCGTAGTTAAGGACATTTGTGATAACTTCAATACCCGTAGTGTTTAATAATTAATTATTATATTACTAACAGCTGGTACCTATCTATATGTATCATCATGATCAACCCATCACCGGCTCACTACAGAGCGCGGGTCTCCTCTCAGAGTGAGAAGGGTTTTGGCCATAGTCTACCACGCTGGCCATGTGCGGATTGGTAGACTTCATACACCTTTGAGAACATTATGGAGGCAACTCTCAGGCATGTAGGTTTCCTCACGATGTTTTCCTTCACCGTTAAAGCAAGTGATATTTAATCTATATGTATTTATATCTACTAGAAAACATAGGAAACTGCATGATTAAACGATTAATTAGGCATAAACTAGCCGATGCCCATGACTTCGTCCGCGAAATTCTTAGATTTTCTTCTACGTCCTTCCCCGGGATGCAAGCTATCTCTGTACCAAGTTCCGTTAAATCGGCTTAACCGATGGGTAGTAAAAGGCTAGCAGACAACGGACAGACAGACAGATAGACAACTTTCGCGTTTAGGTATAACATTTGTATGGATAGTATGATCAGTATGGATTGTGACCAGTACCCGTAGTACAAGATTTTACGTCTCACCAAACCAAACCAAATTCGAGAGTCGAAATGCTTCCGCGTTACAGTAAACTGGATCTTAAACGCCTTGTTTTAAAGCTCAAGTTTGTCTACACTTCTACAGCCAGCGCTCCAAGCGGAAACATTGCGAAATTAAAATCAGTTGCATTGAATATTTGACTTCAATTCAAGGCTGTCTAGGTCCATTTTACTGTAACGCGGAAATATTTCGACTCTCGAATTTGGTTTGGTTTGGTGAGACGTAAAATCTTGTACTACGGGTACTGATGCTTTTTCTAATTTTTTTTTCGAAATTTAAGTAGTTTCAATATCAAGGGAAGCAATCAAAACATTAAAATATTATTGTTTCCTCATGTGTATAAAAAAATTGCAAAACCGGTTCCACAATAATAATAATATTATGACGTTAATATGCTGATTAATTTTATTTTTATACTCACGCCAAGGCTCCTCGATTGATTAGTAAGCTGCCCAATCGTTTAATATTTATGTTTGTAAATGAGATGCAGTCAATTATTATTACCGATACATATATACACACTGATACTTTAGAATGTTTGTTTGTTGGTAGGGTCTTCGACTGTAGTAATAAAATTAACTTGACGACCTCCCTGGCGCAGTCGTGAGCGCTGTGGTCTTATTAGTGGGAGGTCCCGGGTTCGATTCCTGGCAGGGGTTTAGAATTTTATAATTTCTAAATTTCTGGTCTGGTCTGGTGGGAGGCTTCGGCCGTGGCTAGCTACCAACCTACCGGCAAAGCCGTGTCGCCAAGCGATTTAGCGTTCCGGTACGATGCCGTGTAGAAACCAAAGGGGTACGGGTTTAATAATAACTGCCATATCCCTTCCAGGTTAGCCCGCTATCATCTTAGACTGCATCATCACTTACCATTAAGTGAGATTGCAGTCAAGGGCTAACTTGTATCTGTATCTGAATTATCTGAAGTGATTCTATGTATAGCGGTAGTTTATGGGGCTAGAATTAATTATTAAAAAAAAAAAGAATTTAAAAAAATCATGATTTTTATTTATTTATTTATGTTTGTCGTTTACGCCACGTGACGTCATTAATTGCTTTCCGTACAGCGTAACGTTGTTAATTATTTTAAAAATGAATAATAATAATCCTTTTTTTTTAAATTATGCTCTTTAACAATGAATAAACCATAAACTACCGCTATACAAAAAAATCACGCCATTTTATTACTACAGTCCAAAACCCTATTAAAATAGGTACAGTACGCGGCAAAAAATATTGTACAACAACCTTTAGAAAGAGATAGCGGTTTTGTAGAGCGTTGTCTCTGTCGTTGAGACCGACAGAATACCTATCACATAAGTATGACCGATATGAGTGACAGAGACAACGCTCTACAAAGCCGAAAAAAACGCGAGTAAAGTCGTTAACATTTGCTAGTTAAGTGTCCAATATACTGGCGCCACCCGGCCTATTACAGAGAAAAACTAGTTGTGCCGTTCAATAAAATTTAAAGAACGATTCGTTAGCTTCCACGTTTGATGGACGGTCGTTAACTAGGCTCTTTGATTAATTAATTATTTTTACTAGCGACCCGCCCCGGCTTCGCATGGATGGAAATGTAGATACTTAATGTGGTGTCACTTCCATACTAATATTATAAATGCAACCACAGCCGCCTCCGTCTCGTTTTTTGCGCGTAATATTTGTTAATTTTCGATGGAAGCTTGATTTCTTCCGACATTTTGTTCAAATATCGTCATATTTCAACAAATTAACGCAAACCAATATTAAATTATACCTATAAACCTTCCTCTTGAATTACTCTATGTATTGGTGAAAACCGCATTAAAATCCGTTGCGTAGTTTGAAAGATCTACGCGTTCATACTTACAGACAGCGGGAAGCGACTTTATTTTATACTATGTAGAGATTCTACGAATGAGTTACCGCTTGGATTCGAAAATCGTTAATGTCGGAGTTAACTATATAAATTACTAGCTTATTCTTGCGAATTCGTTCACGTGGACTACACAAATTTCAAACCCCTATTTGACCCCCTTAGGGGTAGAATTTTCAAAAATCCTTTCTTAGCGGATGTCTACGTCATAGTAGCTATCTGCATGCCAAATTGCAGCCCGATTCATTTAGTACTTTGAGCTGTGCGTTGATAGATCACTCAGTCAGTCAGTTTGATTTCCGGTATAAAAAGTAGCCTATGTCCTTCCCCGGGATGCAAGCTATCTCTGTACCAAATTTCGTCAAAATCAGTCGAACAGATTGGCCGTGAAAGGCTAGCAGACAGAGACACACTTTCACTTTTATAATATTAGTATGAATGGATGTATGGATAAAGCGCTTTTAAAGGTTGAAAGAATAATTAAAATCAGTTCAACAGTTCCCGTCTTTATCGATTACAAACTAACAAGTAGGTAAATCTTTCCTCTTTATAAAATTACATTGTAAAGATGGGCGTTATTGGCTATTTCTGGCAACGGTTAATCAACAGTTATTTAGTTTCAATACCAATATTGATAACCGTTGCCGAATATCGGTATCAGAGTTGTGTTTCAACTAATTTAATATGCGCAACGCGCAGCGGTTTCCGTAGTAGTAACTAAGCTAGCTGCCGTATCAATACCGTCTGTATAGCTAGCGCGCGCATATTCACTAAAATAAAACCAATTTTACTTTCATGAATATCGTGAAGTAATCACAACCTTAAGTTCATAGCAGCAAAGTTTAATTATAATGATCATTGACATAGGTCAAACTATAGTGGACGCCTGCACGAATAGTTTGACACAATCCAGTTAACCAAAAACATTTCACGAAGATTGATAAACCAAAGAGGACCTTATCTCTATTACTCTAAGGCTAACTGTATTAAAATTGATAGATCAAAGTGTAATGGACAAGTACTTGTACAGTTAAGCCTTAGCTTAATAGAGATAAGGTCGGCTTTGGTTTATCAAGTTCTTAGTTACTAAGCCGGTAGCCAATAACCGCTCCTTCTCAGCTTTCAGTGAAAAAAAAGAAAGAGAAGGCATAATTATTGCGTTTCTAGTTACCAAAAAACCAAACAATGCATTGTCAGTTGCCAGTTGGCAGCGTTGCGTTGTCAGGTGGTTCGTCATAGATGATAGCTGATAACCGTTGCTAGCTACGACAATAACGCTACGGTACGCTATAGGCACGGCAGCGGTTTTCAGTTAAGTTGTCTATAGCGGACACATGTCTATTACATAGTATACCAGCTATAGAAGTATAGAAATAAATTAATAATGTTGCAAGTTCTTTTCAATTGTCAGTCTAACTCATAACAATAGTACGGAATGCTGTTGCTATGTCCCAAGCCCGTTTAAAGTGATTATATCAAGTTATAATCGACGTATTTCCTCACAAAAAAAGAGAACTAATTAAAGAAACAACAATACAAATAGTAATCCAGTATTAGTAGTAAGGTCAAGTTTCTTTGCGTCTCCGACCGTGATAATGGTCGGTAGTTCTGTAACTAGGGTTACCTAGTAAAGCAGTGCCGTCAAATAGCGGCCGCAATGTAGCTTCGAATGCTGTCACTGAAACTGCCGCTTCAAGACGGCATCGCTTTCGTAAGAAACTATCATCATCATCAACCGATAGACGTCCACTGTTGGACATAGGTCTCTTGTAGGGACTTCCACACGCCACGGTCTTTCGCTGCCTGAATCCAGCGGCTCTTTGCGACTCGTCTGATGTCGTCCGTCTACCTAGTAGGGGGTCTTCCAACGCTGCGTCGAAGTGGGTGGAAGAGGAAGGAGAAGGACAGTGTGTAGTGGCGCGCTCTCGGGAAGATCTATGTCCAGCAGTGGACGCAAACAGGCTGATTGATTGATAGGCAACATCCCTGTAATTTGACTATACATTGTGGCCGCTTTGTGACGGCATTGCTTTAGTAGGAAACCCTAGCTGTCGGCTGTTATATAACGGCATCGCAAACCGTAGCTGTAATCGCGAGTATACCTAATGAAACATTTTGATTCGAGATAGACAGAGTTCCAGTGACGACAGTCGACGTTACATTGTGGCCGCTATATGACGGCATCGGTGTAGTAGGAAACCCTAGCTGTCGGCAGTTATATGACGGCATCGCTTTAATAGTTAACCCTAGCCTAGCTGTACTCGCGAGTATAATGAGCACGTAACACGTCCATGCGAACAGTTTCGCAATTTTGAACCGAGCGAGGTTAACAGATAAAAAAACGCACTCTCGTACAACTTTAACAATACAAGAATATTGTGTTAAGGTCGATGGATTCCTAATCGCTCATTTTAAATTTGAAATTAAAATTTAGAGCTGAGAATTGGATTCCTCTCGTAACCTAAAGTTTATTTATTGAAGTGAAAATATTCTCTAGCCGCGTTGAGCGATTTTGGGATCGGTAAAGACTTCAAGGTCGCATCACCGACATGCTAATGTTATAATGTTCTGTCAAGTTACTTACCTGATAGTTTTCATTTACAAATTGTGAAATTTTAGTTTTTGATACTAGAATTATTATTAACTAGCTTAGGTATATTATATGCCACTAAAATATCCAGGGAATTTTATCCTAAAACCACGCGGGCAAAGTCGCGGGCAACAGCTAGTAATGTATACGATTGAGTAATAATTTAAGTGTTATCTAAATATATAAAATTCAAAGTCCTGACTGACTGACTGACATATTATATATCAACGCACAGCCTAAACCGCTGGTCCTAGAGACGTGAAATTTTGAGGGGGTATTCACTAAGAAAGGATTTTTCAAAATTCCACCCCTAAGTGGATAGGGGATGAAAGTTTGTATGAAAGTCCGTCATTTTTCAAGTTATTGCCATGAAAATTGTATTTGGGTTTTCGGTCACAGATGAAGAAATACGTGTTTCAGGATTTTTGGAAATTCAACCCCCACCTCGATTTTCTAAATTCCACCCAAGCGAAGCCGGATCGGGTCAGCTAGTCTAAATATATAAAATTCAAAGTCCTGACTGACTGACTGACATATTATATATCAACGCACAGCCTAGACCGCTGGTCCTAGAGACGTGAAATTTTGAGGGTGTATTCTTTGTAAAGAGTAGGTATCCACTAAGAAAGGATTTTTCAAAATTCCACCCCTAAGTGGGTTAAATAGGGGATGAAAGTTTGTATGAAAGTCCATCATTTTTCAAGTTATTTCCATGAAAATTGTATTTGGGTTTTCGGTCACAGATGAAGAAATACGTGTTTCAGGATTTTTGGGAATTCAACACCCACCTCGATTTTCTAAATTCCACCCGAGCGAAGCCGGATCGGGTCAGCTAGTCCAAATATATAAAATTCAAAGTCCTGACTGACTGACTGACATATTATATATCAACGCACAGCCTAAACCGCTGGTACTAGAGACGTGAAATTTTGAGGGTGTATTCTTTGTAAACAGTAGGTATCCACTAAGAAAGGATTTTTCAAAATTCCACCCCTAAGTGGATTAAATAGGGGATGAAAGTTTGTATGAAAGTCCGTCATTTTTCAAGTTATTGCCATGAAAATTGTATTTGGGTTTTCGGTCACAGATGAAGAAATACGTGTTTCAGGATTTTTGGGAATTCAACACCCACCTCGATTTTCTAAATTCCACCCGAGCGAAGCCGGATCGGGTCAGCTAGTTTAGTACAAATGTAAATTAAGACCTAGGTACACTCCCAGATCAATGATGTTATTACAAGTATTACAACATTATTAGGCACTACAGTCGGAGTTAATCCTTGAAATTTAAATATCACTGTTCCTTTCTAATTCACTGAATTTCTATTCACGATGAAGGCAACCTCCATTTTGAGGGAGCGATCTTACAAATGAAAGGGCGTGGTGACTATCTAGTGATGCAAGCTGAGTATGATCGTGATCTCAATCAAAGAGTGCCGCTTGTTTCTCCGGCCAATCAAAGTTATGTTGACAAATCGGTGTAACAAAAAAAAAAAATGTTTGTTATTGTTTTATCAATTAGGCATAAATCTGTACAAAATTTAATTAAAATCGGTTAAACTGTTGGGCCGTGAAAAGCTAGCAGATAGACACACTTTCGCATTTATAATATAAAATATTAGTAGGATATATTAGGATGTCCTTAAAGTTTCCTACCAGCTCTCAGGAGATCAGTGGCCCTACCGCGGTTGTTTGACAGCTACAATGTCACGATCGCAATCATCTCTGATTGGTTAATGCTCGCTCACTATTGGCCACAATGCATTGTTGCAACAAGAATCGCACAAATTCAGCCAATCAGAACAATTGAGATTGTAATAATGATTGATGCAGGTTTTAGACAATCGCCCTACAGTGCTTCTTCCCGATATCGGTGTAACGGGCAATAAAAGTCAACAGCGTTTGCACAAATTGTACGTACGTGAGTTGTAAGTGCACAAATTGGATTTTTACAAGTATCTTGGCACCATGCTTCGGATTAAATACACGTGTACCAGTTTAGCTGGAAATAAGCATGCGATGACGTCGGTGAAATCGGTTATCGATAGTTTTATAAAAAATAAAATAAATTGAAAAACACATTTAATCTAAATATATAAAAGGTGACTGACTGATCTATCAACGCACAGCTCAAACTACTGGACGGATCGGGCTGAAAGGCATGCAGAGAGCTATTATGACGTTGGCTGAGAAAAGATTTTTGAAAATTCAACCCCTAAGGGGATGAAATAGGGGTTTGAAATTTGTGTAGTCCACGCGGACGAAGTCGCGAGCATAAGCTAGTCGCATATAAATTTATATGAATTGATATTGCAGTAACTCGGTTTAACGGTGAAGAAAACATCGCGAGGAAACCTGTGTGCCTAGGATCTCTCCATAATGTTCTGAACGGTGTGTGAAATCTGACAATCCGCACTTGTTCAGTGCGATAGAGTATGGTTTAAAACCCTTTCACATTCCAAAAAGAAACCTGCTGCTCAGTTGCGGTACAGTGACAGCTACAATGTCACGATTGCAATCACCTCTGATTGGTTGACGCTTGCTCACTATTGGCTGCAATGCATTGTTGCAACAAGAATAGCACAAATTCATCCAATCACAACAATTGAGTTTGTAATAATGATTGATGCAGGTTTATGAAATCCACCTACTGGGCTCAGTAATGGGTCAGCAATGATGACGATGATGATGTTTTACAAAAGCTTGTATATGTGGCATTCAAAGCCTTAAATTAAAATAATCTTGAAGCGTAGCATCTTTATTTCTCAAATCTTAAGTAAGAAATCCCATCTTAACGCGATTGTAAGTATACCCTTAATGACCATAATGAAGAGGCGATTAAGTGTAGGGTAATACGAAAGTGATAATGCTTTTGTTAATTATTATTATGCTCGAACAAAAGACTAAAACGATTTTGTAATTAGGGATGCATGTATAACGAAATAATTCTATCGATATTGATCTTTTTTGTTGTTAAAATTAAATAACTACTAATAAAATAATAAACTACTACTAATAAATAAATAATATTTTGAATGCGAAAGTGCGTTTGTTAGTTTCTCCTTCGTTCACGCCATAATGGATCGACGTAATTTTTTGCATTGGATATATACATACTTAGACATCTGTAGAGTGACACAGGTTGATGAAAGATTTCCTTTGATTAACCTGTGTCTTATTAACGGGATTTAAAAAATCTAAATCTACCTGAACAAAGATGGTATTTATGTGAACAAAATATTAATGATAATTATGTGAACAAAATACTAAATAGTAATGATAATTAGGGAAATATTAATGTAATAAATATTTTCGCATATATATTTTATACTAATACCTACATATTAATTGATAACATATATGATAACATATACATTTTTACCTTCAATGTAATGTTATATTGAAGGCAAAAATTTATAACTGTTTTCCATATTTACTAATTTTGCTGTTTTTGTTTCAGGTAAAATCTTTTTGGTGTCCAGATAATGTGCCATGAGTGAGTAAAATAAAATTGTTTAGCAAAAATATGTACAAAGTGGTAGATTTCTACAATTTATCTAGTTCTTACTTACTTTTACTTGGCTTCCATACTTGAATCATATGAAAATATTATATTTTGCTAGGGAAAATAAATGAGATATCATTATCGCTTTCCATCAAGTGAAAGTTTGTAACGAATAAATAAATACTATTTTCTTTATGTACTTATTTATACTAATACCGATATACACAACTAATTTTAAGTTACTATAAAAAGCCTTTTTTAGTATTTAATGCAATATTAGCATATTTGTGTGATTTAAATCAAGTTTCCTGTAAAATAGCGACTATATTAATTATGATTATAAAAAGCAACTGCCAAGTGCGAGTCAGGTTCGCGCACCGAGGGTTCCGTGCTACAGTCGTATTTTTTCGACAAATTGTTCGATAAATCAAAAACTATTATGCATAAAAATAAATAAAAAACTGTTTTAGAATGTACAGGTAAAGCCCTTTCATAATATGATACCCCACTTCGTTTAATTATCTTACTTTTGAAAATTGAAAAAAACTGATTATTAATTGTTCGTAAACACATTTTAAATTTTTTTGTGATATTACCACAAATTCACAGTTTTTGGATTTATTTCGTTACTTGTGTTATAAGACCTACCTACCTACCAAATTTCATGATTCTAGGTCAACGGGAAGTACCCTATAGGTTTTCTTGACAGACAGGACGGACATACGGACAGATACATATACAACAAACGATAGGGGTTCCTTTTTTCCTTTTGAGGTACGGAATCCTAAAATACGACTGCACATTTAAAACAATAAACGTTTCCCATAATCGCCCTTATTTGTAGGGTTATTAAAAAGTATTCGTGTATAATACAAAGCTTTATCGATACAACTCCCCCAACACTATAAATAATTTAGTCCGTGTTAAAACTTCAACGTCTCATTTCAACAATCTGGACGATAAATCGGTTGGACGTAGTAATTATCACAGCCATTGTTTTAACAAATTATTACGCTGCCAAATCGAAGAAGCGGAAGTTTCATATACAAAACTTAATGGACTAAGAGCCCGTGAGGGCCAAACCTTTTGTATTTTATAAAAGCAGAAAGTTTATTCACAAGGAGGAACGATCAGTGACTATGAAGTTTAGATCATTGTAGATAACGGTAACAAACACTTCCCTATAAAATCTTTTGTCAAAGTATGACTTAAGTCTATTTTTTATTTACATATTTGCTTCGGAATAGTATAAGATATTACGTCATACATTGCCAGACACTTAGTATCATGGCAGCCCCGTGCCAGACACCTTTAAACTTTAATATATCTTGGGTAAACTCAAACTACATACTAAGGCTGAGATCTATAGAACGCACTTTGAATTAACTCAGTCTTAAGTTTCAGTTAAAATGAGACAGATGCCAGCGATATAACACTGTAAGTCTGAGCAAAGTCAAAGTGCGCTCTATAGATCTCACCATTAGTCGCTGATCGTTCCTCCCTATGTTGGGGACAATGCGCAGAGAAACTTTCAGCTTTTATAAAATAACGAAGGTCTAGCCCTCACAGGCTCTTTGTCTTTAATAGGGAACAGGTTCTTGTATTTAACCAGCGCATAATCTCCCCTAAAACTTGGAAGTGGTAACACGCGAGGTAGTTTAATTCGAGATTTTTATCTGTTCAATGGATGGTAAGTAGGTAGGGTATGGTTAGGAAATGGGTTTAGAGAAAAAGACCAGCCAAGTGCGAATCAGACTAGCGCACCGAGGATTCCTTACTAAAGTCGTATTTTTTCGACATTTTGCACGATAAATCAAAAAACTATTATGCGTAAAAACAAATAATCTTAAAAAAGCCCCTTCATATGTTGAAAGTTGAAAATACTAATATTTGTCCATGAACACATTTTAATTTTTTTTTTATATGCCGCATATATTACAATAAAACTTAAAGCTAGCCTTATCTAATTACTATATAAATCATGACCGCGTGGAATGGTGCCAAGAATACTGGCTGCATTTCCGCGCTGGACAGCCAGGCTGATCCGTTGCGCAAAAAATGAGCCAGCCCTTCTGTCACCAGATGAGGCTATTAATCGCGGTGAAATGTCTCGTAAAAATTTTTTAGCACTAAGACTCCATGGCCCCAGGGTCTCCACGGCAAACGGCACAAAAATGTAACTCTCTATAAGAGAGGCATACTACATACTACTTTTTTATGATGTAACCACAAATTTACTGTTTTCTGATTTTTTCCTTTACGCATGCTATAAGACCTGCCTACCTACCAAATTTCATTATTCTAGGTTAACTGGAAGTACCCTATAGGGTAGATGAAGTAGGGTAGGATAGAAGTAGATAGAAGGATAACGAAGTGATTCTATAAAGGTCCCTTTTTCCTTTTAAGGTACGGATCCCTAAAAAACACGAATCGCTGAAGGTTAGATCAAATTGATGATTAGATGGATACAATCCTAGTGTAATCTGAGGTTTCGTTTTGTAAGATTGTCTTTGTTATATTTAATACTAGCTGATGCCCGCGACTTCGTCCACGTGGAGTTAGGTTTTTAAAAATCCCGTGGGAACTATTTGATTTTTCAGGATAAAAAGTAGCCTATGTCACCCTCCAGCTATACCCATGCAAAAAATCACGTCGACCTGTTGCTCCGCTGCGACGTGATTGAAGGAAAAACCAACAAACAAACACTTTCGCATTTATAATAAGGATACTGATAATTTTATTTGGGACCATAAATACCATAATGGAACCAATATTACGGAAATTTAATACTAAATGCACGACTTTCGATGCATTTCAACCGAGAAAACCGCCGCCACTTCGTAGCTCTAATTATCATTTAGCCCTAGACATAGACTGCAAAACGTTTTCTAAAAACCCATTGAGTGTTCTTTAATATTTCGGTACAAAACTTATTCTGATTTCTGTGTCAGTAGGATGTAGACCGTATATTTCATCAAAATTTGTTTAATGATTGAGCCCTGAAAAGATAGCAGACAGACAGACACACTTTCACATTTATAATATTGAATAGGATAATGATTAGTTCGAAAGTACTTGTAAAAGTTTATTTGAATAAAAAAGATTTTTATTTTATTTTTATTTATTTTAGTTACTCAATAAAAAAACGGGTTTCAGTGAAAAATACGCCATGAGCAAACAGATTTCTTTAGTCCAAAATTAAAAACTCATCGGATCCAGTCCAGCTATTGATCAAAAGCGTTCATTAACAAATAATTGGGTGACCTGCAAAAGTATGACACCCAGTAAATTACTAACGTAAATAAATATCATTTACAGCCGGGCAATTTGCCGAAAACAATCCCATTAAAATGAGATAAAACGGGATAAAAACAGATACAAACTTGAAAAGACAAAATTATTACAAGCTTTATACTCTGAGACAGTGTCTCGAAAATAGTCCGTCAATTTAGACGTTTACTGTGGCAATGAAATCCTGCCGAAAACTCATGTGCTTTATTAATAACAATAATATGTTACTTTAAAAAATCTGGCACGTACTACAGTGGCATTAAAATTGTGGGACATTTAAAAATTACCACGTCTTTTGCAAAGTGAATACAGAACTGCATAAAAAATAAAAATACATACCTAATGAGGAGGAGGTTTCCAGGCAACGTTCGAGATAATTTTCATAGATGGCGCTGAATACTTCCACCACTAAAGATGAAAAATAATACCTATAGGCTATATAATACCTATGATCCATGCTTTAATGTTTAGGTCGTGTCAATTAATGACATAGATGAAGAGTAAGAGCTGCAATTTTCCTTACGTTTTTTACCCACAAAATCTGTGAACTTTAATAGAAGTAATTAATTAATTTCGCATCCGATTAAAATTTAAAAATTTATAGCATATATGATATAGATGATATAGGTATTATTTTTCGTCTTTAGTGGTGGTAATTTATATTCAGCGCCATCTATGAAAATTTTCTCGAACGTTGCCTGGAAACCTTATTATTATTGAGACAACATCAAAAACAACGGATCGATGTGATTTTTTGTATTGTTATAGTTAAAGACCTGAAGCATGGAAAAGGCTGCTTTTTTTCCAGGGAAATCTAAGAGTTCTTCTGGGATTTTGTACGGAAATCGTCGCTGACGAAGTCACGGGTATCATCTATTTTTAGGGTTCCGTACCTCAAAAGGAAAAACGGTACCCTTATATCGTCACTTTGTTGTCTGTCTGTCTGTCTGTCGGTCTGTCAAGAAACCTACAGGTTACTTCCCGTTGACCTAGAATCATGAAATTTGGCAGGTAGGTAGGTCTTATAGCAGACATTAGGGGAAAAAACCGAAATTCATAAATTTGTGGTTACATCACACAAAAAAAATTAAATTCTGGTCATGAACTAATAATTAGTATTTTCAATTTTCGAAGTAAGATAACTATATCAAATGGGGCATCATATGAAAGGTCTTCACCTGTGCATTCTAAAACAGATTTTTATTTATTTTTATGTATCATAGTTTTTGAATTATCGTGCAAAATGTCGCAAAAATACGACTGTAGTACGGGACCCTCGTTGCACGAGCCTGACTCGCACATGGCCGGTTTTTTGAAATAAAATTCCAGTTTATTCCCCTACTTGAACTAACCTCCCATTCTCTATTTCCCATGAGTTCCGAGCGAGCCTCGCGCCGGCACTCTGTAGTAGAATGTACTCGAATACACGGGCATAGTCGCTGCGTCTATCGAGTGTCTATCGATACGTGAAATGTTCGCTGATGTGGAAGGAACGATTAGTGTACGGGTCCCTGGTTCATATTTCGACGAGGAACGTTATGTTGATGTGATATTATACGTAGGTATTGTATTTCAGAGCCGTCGTAGACTAGTGCTTAAGACATTCGCCTCTTATTCGGGAGGTCGTGGGTTTCACCCCGGGTACGCACTTCTACAGTTTATTCAGCAACAGATTCTCGGCTACGTGTTACCAAAAGTTCTTAGTAGTAGCCTACCTTTAGTTCAACATGGCAATCGGGGTGGGCCCCTGCACAACCCGATGCGGGATGGCGCGGGTTTCGTGCGGGTGTGCGGGGAATCCCCCGCCTCATAGCCCGATTGCAATCTCAACCTGTCGCGTACTATAGTAGGCATAACTTGGATAAACTTATTATAGGTACTAAAAAGTCGTAAATGCATACATACATGAATCCTAAAAACACAACACTCCCTTTTTATAGGCAGTCGTGTAAAAACTCTTAGAGCCCTCGCCCACGGCGACTTTTTGTAGCGATGCTGTCGCGCGTTTACTAAACGCACGCCAGCATCACTACTAACGCGTGTTAGTCGCATTTGCAACGTGCTACTGCATCGCGACTGTATCGATGCAAACGCGCGACTTTGTCGCATGACATCGGGGGAAGAACGGAGGGAGGGTGGCGCGTGAATAGAGAACCGAGCATCAGTGCAACATTTTTTCTCGTTTGCATCGACACAGAAGCGTGACAATATCGCGTTTGCATCGCGACTGAATCTGAGACCGTGGGCGAGGGCACACAGCTAGCGACCGCTTCGCGACTGTATCGATGCGGACGCGCGACAGCATCGCTACTGTATCGTTACAAAAAGTCGCCGTGGGCGAGGGCTCTTATTTGTTAAAGAAATTGACAGATAATATTATTATCACCAATTTCAGTTACGATTCTTGATTAAATTCTAACACTCGAGGCTATGCGGCAATTTAGAAAAAAAAACTTTACATAATTGACCCAAGGGCCGTAAGGGTCACGTAGATATAGAAAAACCAAAGAACTATTAACGCAACGTCACGAAAATAAACCTCATAAATTGTAATCAAGAATTTTCCTATTCAGGTCAAGATTAGATTGTAATTTGTAACCTTCATTTACATTTGGACGTTCACTCGGATCGGCCGCTGTCATTGATACACTACAAAACACTAGACAGACATTATAATAATTAGTAATTACGGTCTTGTACATTTTGCCTACTGCATGTTTAAACATTTATAAAAAAAAATATTGCATGTAGCAACATGATTCTTTTTTATTTGAATAGCTTATTTTATCTAGTTTTTAGGAAGTATTAACATAGATTTAAATGTAAAATGACTATAAGTATAAGCAGAATAAATTATTTAATTAGAGATCTCTTGCTCTCGTAACTTAACGATTACTCAAATTCACGATCTAAGCACATTAATAATTGTTCGAGTATTAATCTTAACTCACTATTTAAAAATCTAGATTTTTTTAAAAGAATCTGACAATCTTTATATCTATGAATTCAAGTGACATAAAATAAATTTAAAAATGTCGACCAAATCCCGCGTAGAGATTTTTTTTTAATCCCGTGGGAGCTAGAACTTAATTTTCCGGGATTAAAAGAAACCTATCTCCTTCCCCGGGATGTAAACTAATTCTGTACCAAATATTGTAAAAATCGGTCTAATTGTTGGGCAGTGAAAAGCTAGCAGACAGACAGACAGACATAAAAACAGACAGACACTGTGGCTAATTCCGTTGTACACAATATCTAAACTAAACTAAAATGGCACGTCTAAGTCTATTGCTATCCTTTTTATAATGTTGCTTGCGGAAAAGGATAGGAAAAGGACTAGATTTAGACCTGTACCCGTAGTACAAGATTTTACGTCTCACCAAACCAAACCAAATTCGAGAGTCGAAATACTTCCGCGTTACAGTAAAATGGACCTAAACAGCCTTGAATTGAAGTCAAATATTCAATGCCACTGATTTTAATTTCGCAATGTTTCCGCTTGGAGCGCTGGCTGTAGAAGTGTAGACAAACTTGAGCTTTAAAACAAGGATATTAAGACCCAGTTTACTGTAACGCGGAAGTATTTCGACTCTCGAATTTGGTTTGGTTTGGTGAGACGTAAAATCTTGTACTACGGGTACTGTTAATTTAGTTTAGTTTAGAGATTGTGTACAAGAGAATCGGCCCCATTGTCGCATTTATAATATTAGTATGGAAGTATGAATATTGTGTATCTTTGGTTTTACTATACCAGTGGTTTTATAAGTAAAATAAACGGGTATACACAGACACCCACGGCGTATCCACCTTATATAGATATTGACATCTCTGAGCAAATGAGGGTCAGGTTACAAAAGCCATAGTCATTATCGCCGCTTCGTTAGAATTATCTTTAATCTGACCAGACTTGAGACGTGACGACCTAGTTACAATGCGTGGATGGTGACCAAGGGTAGTGGGTTCGAATAATGGTGACTGGCTATTGCTCGCGACTTCGTCCGCGTGGATTTAGGTTTTTAAAAACCCCGTGGGAACTCCGGGATTCCGGGATGCAAGCTAACTCTGTACCAAATTTCATCAAAATCGGTTAAACTTCTAGGCTGTGAAAAGCTAGTAGACCGACTGACAGACAGACACACTTTCACATTTATAATATTAGTATGGTACAAATCACGGTACAAATAAAGAATTAAATAAATAAATAAAAAATTATGTAAGTAATCATTTAATTTAAAACCATTTAATTCTAATCCTAATCGTAAAACGCAAAAACGGCTGAACGGATTTGGATGAAATTTGGAATGGAGATAGAGTATACCCTGGATTAAAACATAGGCTACATTTTATCCCGGAAAATCAAAGAGTTTTGATGAGTGGGATTTTGAAAAAAGTAAATCCACGCGGACGAAGTCGCGGGCATCAGCTAGTCATTAAATAAATAAAAGTACATAGGAATAAAACGATATAAAAATACAAAAGCAGTAAGAGACAATGGGGTTTTCCAAATAAAGAAGACAGCTAAGCCCTGCCCCTTTGTGATGTCGCTCAGTCTCTCCAAAACCTGCAATTGTTTCCCCTTTGTATTATTATGTAGAATTTTGAGGGAAATTGTCGTAAATTCTTTAAACGTTTCCTTTCGCCGTTAAGGTTTGAACATACTTTCGACACGCGTCGCGTCCTTTGAAACTCGTCGAATCGTCGTCATCTCTGGGCGTCCACTGTTAGACTTCATCATTATCATCATCATTAGACGTCATCTGCTGAACATGTCTCTTGTAGGGACTTCCAGACGCCACGGATTTGCGTCTCTTAAATAAAGCGGCTCCCTATGACTTGTCTGTCGTCTGTCCACCAAGTGAATGGTCTTTTAACATTGCACTTTCCTCCTTGGGTCCCCGACGTCTATCGGATTTTCAAAGTACATAATTATGTGCCCTGCCCAATGCCACTTCAGCTTTGAGCCGTTTCAACCCGTTGAGCTACGTCGGTTACTCTGGTTCTCACGCCTATCTCTTCATTTCTGATTCTGATTTGATCACGTAGAGGAACTCCAAGCCTAGCTCAAGATGGTGAGCCATCGCCCGCTATATATGACTCTGAGCATTCTCTCATTGTACATTCCATAGTTTTTTTTTAAAGAATATTAGCCATGTTAAATGACTAATATTCCCCATTCCTCTCCAACTAAGCGTCAAGCTTGTGCTAGGAGTAGGTACGACAATAGTGCAACGGGCGGGGCTTGAACCGTCGACCTTTCGGTTTTCAGTCCACTCCTTTACCCGTTGAGCTATTGAGGCTCTAAATTCCATTTTCATTCCATAGTTAGCAACCATGTATCGAATCCATAATAATTATGTCTTCGCCAGCAATCCGCAGTCTACCAATTCGCACATGGCCAACGTGGTAGACTATGGCCACAACCCTTCTCACTGTGAAAGAAGACCCGTGCTCTGTAGTGAGCCGGTGATGGGTTGATCATGGTGATGATAGCAACAGGTCATGATATTTTATTTTTTATTTTTTGTATATTATTTTATAAATAGCATACTAAAAACATATGTGTTAAAAAGCAAATTTTCTTTTCACGCTACCCCTAAACGTTAATATATTTTGTTGTATATGAGTTCTTCCCCTTTATTACCGTGGTTCAAAGTTACCCAAAGTTAAATATGATATTACCGCACCAACATAATATCACGGTTATTGGCTGATATTGTTTTGTATATGGCACCTATAAACAAAAATTGGTTTTCACGTAAAAGAATATAAAATGTGCGTCGATTTATATGTTAAATTAAACTAAAATGTCACCCAAAGGTTTACTGATGTTACACACGTTTCAATCTGGTTCTACGGCGTGATTTGTTTTTTTTCACGTTTATTCAAAGTACGATAGGTAAATTACTTTTTTTTCTCATAACAACATGTCAGATTACTTTTTGCTATGTTAAAAATTGATTTTGTACAACATACTTGGTTTAATTTTTTGCTTTAGGAAAAAGTACACGCATAATGTTATTTAGTTTCACTGATCGAAAAACTAGTTATCATAATATAGGAATTTACGAAATTTTCAAGTTGACTATTGACCAGCGCGTTACTCTCCCGGTAAAGCACCAGCGAGCGCTCAGGTTTTGTTTTTCAAAACCTGCAGTAATAACGCAGAGTCGGAGCCTTTTCATCTTGTGCCACGTAGTGTGGCTGCAAAAACCATAGCTCATTTTAAGTCTGTTTATGTTAGCAAAAAATTTTCTTTTTGTGTTTCTTTCAAATTTAAAATAGGAGCAATTAAAATACTTAATCCAAGCTTTTAAATCTATTTGACCACTTAAAATCTAAAGACTTCTCGTTTGATATTAAAATACGAGTAAGATGACTCAACGATTTTATAATAAGTACCTACCGATTACAAGCTGACGTCCGCGACTTCGTCCGATCATAATCTAAAGACCTGGAGAGTGACATAAGCTACTTTTTATCCCGAGGAATCAAAGAGTTCCCATGGGATTTTCAAAAACTTAAATCTAAATAAATAAAAGGAAAAGGTGACTGACTGACTGATCTATCAACGCACAGCTCAAACTACTGGACAGATCGGGCTGAAATTTGGCATGCAGATAACTATTATGCCGTAGACGTCCGCTAAGAAAGGATATTTGAAAATTCAACCCCTAAGGGGGTGAAATAGGGGTTTGGAATTTGTGTAGTCCACGCGCACGAAGTCGCGAGCACAGTCTTTAAATATGATGGATAGTGATGTTTTATTAAATTATGTACAAATAGCTTATTTTCATGAGGGATTCGCAAATGGTCCGGGTGGGGGGTAACCACGACGCAGGGAGGGGTAACCACGAGTGGGGGAAGCGGCCAAGCATAGAATGGGTAATACAACCATATCGTCCTCACACGCTGCCAACAATTTACCATAAACTTTAATAATACACATTCTTTATACGACGCAACCGAGATAATCAAAATTTAAGCATCTAGATCGGATATATACGAATATATGAATGGGTTCTCAGTGAGAAATAGACGTAAACCACTCATATGGACGGTAAACTATGAATAATGTATGGCAATATTGGAGCATTACCATTTTTAGTGTTCCGTACCCGAAGGATGCCAAATGGACCCTGTTACTAAGCCTCCGCTGTCCGTCTGTCTGTCCTTCGGTGTTTCTTTCTCGTGAACCAGGGCCAACTCTCAATCTCCCATGGCCCCCACCTATCTCTCGTTTACATGGGTCGAATAGCGGGAGGGCGCCCGTTCGGTAAGTTTGCGTTAGGCATTTTCCCGGGGCGCCATCTTGACTCTCTACAAATTATTTTATCTCTCACTAGCTTATGCCTGCGACTTAGTCCGCGTGGACTAAACAAATTTCGAATCCCTATTTTACCTCCTTAGGAGTTGAATTTTCAAAAATCCTTTCTTAGCGGATGTGTACGTCATAATAGCTATCTGCATGCCAAATTTCAGCCCGATCCCGCCAGTAGCTTGAGCTTTGCGTTGAAATATCAGTCAGTCAGTCAGTCAGTCACCCTATTGTTTTATATATTTAGATGAACCGTAATAGTCGAAATTTTCATAGAGTTTCTATTTCTGTTGCCGCTATAACAAGTATAAATAAAAAGTATATAATATGTCTTGTATGACGGTACGGAGCCCTTCGTGTGCGAGTCCGACTCGCGCTTGACCGGTTTTTTCTCCTTGAAATCTGGGTTGAGATTTTATAAAAATTTAGCCGGTCGTTCAACTTTTGGTCGTTTAAAGCAGATGCTAATATGTTACGTCACGATTTCATACGATTTGTATGTGCCTTAATGAATATGTTAAATGGATTCCTGGGCTGTAATAAATTTGCGTCTAAAACTGTCAAGCTGAATTTGGGGGCCTACCGCCGTATATCTAAATATATATTACAAAAAAAATAAAAACCGACTTCGTTACACAAACACTAAAAATTGAAAAATAATTTAATTTATTACCGATTATATTATGTATACAAGAGTTAATATAGTTCCATAATAATACTTTTTGGTGCCGGTGCCAATTAGCTTTAGCTGCGCGAATCGTCTAGACTTCATATTTTTATGGGACTCCACAATGGCACCTCATCATTGGCACCGACCCCAAAAAATATTATTATGGAACTATATTAACTCTTGTATACATAATATAATCGGTAATAAATTAAATTATTTTTCAATTTTTAGTGTTTGTGTAACGAAGTCGGTTTTTATTTTTTTTGTAAAAATTTTTTATTTCACAATTTTTAGTGGCCCCATGGAATTATGCTATGACTGGTTAAAAATCTACTGTTTACTAAGCTATTACACTGATCGCGAGCAATTTACTCTTATCCGTTGAGGAGTTCCAGTATCTATCTTCGAAGATGTTCATCAGATCTTCACCAAATTGAAATGGGACCAACTTTGAAGTATACCCTTTCAAACAAAAAAAGAATTTTCAAAATCGGTCCAGGCGTTTTCGAGTAATCGGGGAACATAAAAAAAAAAAAAAAAAAAAAAAAAAAAAAGATTCCGACGAACTGAGAACCTCCTCCTTTTTTTGAAGTCGGTTAAAAAGGAAAAGGTGACTGACTGACTGATCTATCAAGTATCAACGCACGGCTCAAACTACTGGACGAATCGGGCTGAAGGCAAGCAGATAACTATAATGACGTTAGGTTAGGTTAGGATTTTTGAATAATTTTTGAATAAGTTCCATTCTACTTTCCGAATATAGAGTTTGCTGAACAATAATATACCTACTCGTACTTAATTAATTCATAATTCATATTCATAATTGTTAATAGATTTACAGAGAGTAAGAATACAGGATACACTTGAAAAACAAAGGGCGACCTTATCACTAAAGTGATCTCTTCCAGGCAACCCATTACTCTTTGTTCTTATTTATTTATTTTTGTTCCAGGTAATAACTTCTTGATAACTTAATGTGGATGAAGATGGTGGTAAGTAAAGAAATGAATGTAAAACTCACAAATGCGAATAGACTTTGGGTTGTAGCCAAGAATTAGCGACATTGACTAGAGCTCTTAAAAAAATAACAACATCAGACAAAACTAAACGTCAGAACACTTTCGCTAGTATCCAAGTATTTCTTACGTGAAACAAATAGTGAAATATCACATACCTAAGTATTTATTTTACACCTCTAAAAATCTTTTCTACAGTAGCCTTAGTATAAGATTCTACACCACATCAACTGTGATAGAATTCGAATGTCTTAACACTGGTTAAAGTAAAATGAACCGTAAAGTTCCTGATTTAAAGCTCAAGTTCGTTCGTATATCTACAGCTACCGCTTCAAGCAAAAATCTCTTTATTTTTGATTTGATCACGTGGAGAAACTCCAAGCATAGCTCTCTTCATCGCCCTCTGAGTGACTCTGAGTTTTTTTTAATGCCCATAGTTAGCATTAAATAAGCAGGAAACCTCTGGATTTAAGCGGCACAAGTCCGTGACGCATGGAAGTCCCTACAAAAGACCTATGTCCAGCAGTGGACGTCTATCGATTGACAATGATTATAATAAAATAAATAATAAATAATCTTTATTTTATCAGACAACAAAGGCCCACAATATTATGTTAGTAACCATCTTAACCTATGTTAGTAACTATATTATAATATAATGTATGTTAGTAACAAACTTATTCTATGTTAGTTAATATAATTAATATACTTATGCAGACATCCAGTGCGCTTTGAGAGCGCTGTCCTGTCTGTCTGCTATCACCTTCAGGATAATGTTGGGACTTCTCTCCAACCTACTTATTATGACTCGATTATGACGATGATTCTGATGCTGTGTTTCGAATTATATCATCGTTGATATAGCATAAAATCTCATACTAACCACACGTATTCGCATACTCTCTATATACGATTAAGTATGTATGTATTCGTTTGTATGTATAAATATATAATCGCTGAGTTGAATACCCCCATTATCACACCTCTCGCGAATAATATATAGGACAATTTTCGCCCGCGATATTTCGTCACGTTGTCGTCACGCGAATCGCTTATCGGAATCAGAATTTCATATACGCGGATATTGCAGAGAATTTAAATAAGGTTTTTTGTTTGCAAGTCAATCCGTACTTAATATTTATTTTGAATGTGAAATTGTGTCTGTCTGATGATTATAATTATCTATCTGTCTGTAGTATGTTTTTAATGACGCAAGCGCTAAACCAATCTTATAGATAAACATAAACATTATTTTTAAACCTAGAATTTTGTGTATTTTTGCATAAATATTGTGGCAGATTGTAGCTACTGTACCCATAAGCGTAACATCTATAGTACCTCAATCTATGCAAATAAATAAATGAAATGAAATGATATGAGATGAGATGAGATGAGATAAGATGAAATGAAATGAAATAAATCTTACCGGTTTAGTTTACCAATATGATAAGAGAAGCGTTCGCTAATATAGCAGGCGGTAATATAGTGTGATTTTGACGACTTATTTGACAGTAAATATCATTAATATTATTCAGAAAAAAAACTCTTTAACTTTTCGGGATATAATCTAGATATGTCAATTCCCGGCACCGAACACTCCCGGTTTGCAAGAGGTTTCGTCAAAATCGGTTAAACGGAAACCGTGAAAAGCTAGACAGACAGACACATCTTTGCATTTATAATATTAGTATGGATAATATGAAGTGATGCTATATGTACCGAGATATCAACGACCTGTTACGTGTTAACGGTCAGGTTTACGTGTCCGAATGATGACCTGTCAATAAAAGGTTACGGGTTAATAAACTATGGGGACGTTCGTTCACATTTGAATCGTTTGAAACTGCGCCGCTTGGGACAGAGACTAACATAATCATTACTTTAGCATTAAGTAGGTATTATACCTATATCTGAATTTTTCATCATCACATTCGAAAACGAAAAAAAAAACTGTGTACAACGTTAGTTTTAGTATACGCAAAACCTGAAAGTAGTTTATTCAGAATCGGTAACAGATTGAAATAATTTTTAGTACGTATTAAATGACCAAAAAATACTTTAAAATCCTGCAGTTTGAACACCTAGTTGAATGACCAGCTGATTTGAGCCGCGCGAGCGGGAGCGCGAACGATCGACGCCAGCCGTCCCGTTCGCTCACAGCTGCTCGTTTGGGGTGACCATGTTTTTACGGGACAACGTCTCAATACAAAAAGCTTATAACTTCGTAAGTTTTCATTAGGTAAATATTTTGGAATTTTGTATGTTTATTCTTTATGTAAAAATATTCGACACGAGTTTCAGTTTTTGCGTTTACTTTTGAAATTTTTATTATTTGTTGTTATAGCGGCAATAGAAGTCCACGTTCTGTGAAAATTTCAACTCTACCTATTATAGATACAGCCCACTGACAGACAGATGGACGGACAGCAGAGGTTTAGTAATAGGGTTCCCTTGGTACCCTTCGGGCACGGAACCCTGTCAAGCAAAATTAACCTAATATGAGAAGAATAATATTAGAAGTGTATGAGACAGTCATCAAGAGCATTCGCCTTAAGGTAAATCTCCGACAGGTAAATAACCGCCGAGTCTTGTCTCGCTCGAGATTAACCTTAGACGACATTTAAGTTTTTATTTCTCGATTTTACTTTAACGGCCTTATTGGAGCGGGCTTGTTATTTTTAAATTTCTGCCTTATCTTCATCTTTCAGCTTTGTCTATAGACTCGTCTCGAGCGCTGGTTGTTTTTTACCCGATAAAGTAACAAAATCGGTCAAGTGCGAGTCGGACTCGCTTACGAAGGGTTCCGTACCACCATGAATTTGTGGTTACATAACAGAAAAAAATAATTAAAATGTGTTCATGAACAAATAATATAGGTATTTGTTCATGAACACATTTTAATTAGTTTTTTGTGATGTAACTACAAATTCACGGTTTTCGGATATTTTCCTTTACTTATGCTATAAGCCCTAAACCTACCTACCTGCCCAGCCATTTTCCTGCCAGATTCTAGGTCACCGGGAAAGCACTCTATAGGTTTTATTGACAGGCACGATAGACGGACAAACATACAGATAACGAAGTGATCCTATAAGGAATCCTTTTAAATTCCTTTTAAGGTACGGAACCCTAATAAATGATTTTGATTTTTGAGAAAACCACTTTTAGTATTTGATTCAATGAAATATAAATATTAAAATGCATTGAATAATACTACCCAGAGGGAGCGAGATAGATGGATACAACAAATGTGAGTTGTTTCAGTTTGCTGTTTCTAAAGAATCAGACTACATACCTACATAATGGTTATTCATGTGCCAACAATTTTCAGCGTGAATTGAAACATTTTTTTAATACCCGACGCTAGTTAAGCCGCACCACTATTTACTAAAAATAGGGTTGCCAAATTCAAATTAATTATTTGCGAAAATATTTTGTTTCGTGAAATGTTATGTTAAACCGTTTTTTCCAGTATTTTTTAAGAAATTAGCTTATGAAAATTTTTCTCAATAAATTGAATTAATGCAGGATTTTTTTTAAAAGGCTATACATTTAAAAAAAATCAGTTCACAGAGTTTAAATCTTTAACAACGGATCAAAAATTTAAGAACCTATTTAACGTTAGTTGTATTATTATACGTCTCTGAAGTTGAAATGCTGATTGTTTAAATTAAAATACGAAACATGATAGCATAATATAATAAAACTTGTAGTTTGTCAAAAACATAAAAACAAAAATCTTACTTTTCGTATTATTTAACCATTACAAACTTTCTCTCCTCATAATCCCAAGGACCTCTCGCATCGTCTGCCGTTAAGTACACAATTTTCTACATTTAGGGTCTTTGATGTAAAATAACTCGACCCGCGACTTCGTCCGCGTGGATATAGGTTTTTAAATCCCATTTTTGATTTTCCGAGATATAGACTAGAGTAGCCTATGTGTTAAGTCAGGGTATAAGTCCATTCCAAAGTTTAGTACGCTTAGTATAAGATTTTACGTCTCACCAAACGTTGTTAGACATCGAGTCGAAACACAATACCTTCAAAGTAAAATGGACCTAAAGAGCATTGAATTGAAGTCAAAAATTCAATGCCACTGATTTTAATGTCGCAACGTTCACGCTTGGAACGCTGGCTGTAGATGTCTAGACAAACTTGAGCTTTAAAACAAGGCAGTTAGTTAGGTTTTCAACACTCGAATACTATCAACGTTGGTGAGACATAAAATCTCGTACTAAGTGTACAGGCAAATCCGTCCAGTAGTTTTTACATGAAAGGCGAAGAAGTTATTTGTTACAAATACACACACACTCATACAAACTTTCTCCTTTATAACATAAGTGTGAAGTGTGATGTGCCTTTTTTTTGTAGGTCCAACATTTCCCATTACCCGTAATGGTTATTACGATACTCTACAATAATAATGGTGAATGTGACAACCCTAATTTACAAGTATTGCGTAGCCGCACGAAACGAGTGCGTCGACCCGGTTATTGATGTCGCGCGATGAATAGATCCGTGTGTTTACGTTTGTTCAGCTAACATCATATTTTTATAATGGCTCATCGTAGGTAGGCCTAACTGTCCATATTGTTGAATTTATTGCTAACTAGGTTATGCTCGCGTCTTCGTCCGCGTGGACTACACAAATTTCAACAAATTGAAGCTATTTTATTTATCCTCCATTTGATGTGTTTATTTATATATATATATTATGTGTATTTACTTTATTTAATTAGTACACCCTTCCGCTTTCTTTAATTTTTATAATATCCTCTACCCTAAGGTTGGCTGGAAGAGATCGCTATTGTAGCGATAAGGCCGCCTATTGTACATGCTATCTTTGTTATATTAAATCTATTGTTTTTGTTTTGGTGTACAATAAACCATATTTTACTTTACTTTACTTTACCCCTATTTCACCCCCTTAGGGGTTGAATTTTCAAAAATCCTTTCTTAGCGGATGCCTACGTCGTAAAAGCTATCTGCATGCCAAACAGCCCAATACATCCAGTAGTTTGAGCTGTGCGTTGACAGATCAGTCAGTCAGTCAGTCACCTTTTCCTGTTATATATTTAGACTAGCTGATGCCCGCGACTTAGTACGCGTTGAGTTATGTTTTTAAAAAATCGCGTGGGAACTCTTTGAATTCCCGAGATAAAAGGTAGCCTATGTCACTCTCCAAGGTCTTTAACTATACCCATGCAAAAATTTACGAATTTTATGTTATATATTTTGCATATGTCTAGAAAGTGAGTGCTATATAAACGATATCCAGGTCTCTGTTGGGTTATCAGTGTCAATAATAATAGCATTAAATTTAATTGGGTCGCACATTTGTAAATTAACACTATGAAGTTATCTAACCGAGCTGTTTATTATGTTTTTACTTCTACTCTTCTCCAAGGCCCAGTTTCATGACAGACGATTAAAGATACGTTACAGTTTAAACTTCGACCACCGAAAACAAAGTAAAGTAGTTGCACTAAGTCAGTACATATTCAATATTCATAACTACCTTCTTGGTTGGGGTTAAAGGGCAAATTTTGGTCTAAAGTTTGTTCACTGTGCAGCTTGTGTAGCCCATTTTGCTTATTTTAAGTCAGAATTTATCTGTAATCGTTACTCATAACTTTCACAATCTGACGTTTAACTGGCCATAAGAAGTTACGAAGAAGCAAATTCACAGATAAACGACTCAATGAACTTTGATGAACAAAGATATTTCTAACTACGATATTGAAACTAGTCGGGCTAACGTCAGCTCACCACGTGAGAAAAGCCGGGTGTGAGACATGAATAAAAGATATTTCTATTAAAAAAGAGACAATTAGGTACGTCTTTATTCCACAGTTACTTACCTAATTAATAATTATCGATTGATAAATCGGGCCTTATTTTAAGTTATCAGTTACCACACCCTAAAACCCCCGATATACATTCAATAAAAAAATCGCAGTGTCGAATCGAAATCGGGGTCGTATTAAAATACCCGATCGAGTTGGACGCGGGATTACCGGCCGTCGATCCCGGTTTAATCTACGTTTATCGTCGCACAACAGCCGCGCGCGTCCAACACTGACGGCGACGGACGGCTTAATCCATGTGCTCTATGCTTTATATCGGGAAATCTGGGAAAACGCCGAATTTCCCGTTTTTTCCGAACCCCGGCTTACGTTTGTTGATTCTTGGTACCCGATGGGATTAGATGTCGCAAGGATTCTTATGGTAGCTTTGGGTATTGTATTTTTTTTAATTAGAAACTAGCTGATAGTCGGGGTGGGAACGTCCCGCACACCCGGACAGCCCCCGCGTTAATCCGATGCGGGCGAGTGCGGGTGTGCGGGGCGCCCCATGGCTCATACCCCGATTGCCATGTCGACCTGTTGCGTTCTAAGTATTGTAAAATTCTGTGGATTTTTCTGGATATTAGTAGTTTATTCTCCAGGTCTTTAACGTTATCCTTTCTTTAACTTTGCAAAGTGATTGAAGGACAAATAAACCCACTTTCGCATGTATGTTATTATGGTTAGTGATAACGCCAAAATTCAATTTGTTCGGGTTTAAATTCCACTCTCGTTTTCCAACCCATAAGAAAATATAATGGAGAGTTTTCAAAAGAGGTTATTTTTCAGCGGCTTTTGTTAACTAATAGTTACTTGTTTATATTCATAGTGACATTTTTTTATTATACAACAGTCAATCACATTATTTTTCTAACACCCGTCACCTGCTATGTTTTCCTTATTTTCTTCCATCAATAAATGAAATAATAGACTGGAAATCACTTAGTATAAAAACAAAAAAAAACATTTATTTAGGTACCTATTACATTTATAACATAGCCTAACAAGATATGCTATAGTTCAGAATTGAAATTAGCAGCAAATTAACTTTAGTCAATAAACCCTCTCCGCTCTACCAACCAATTCACTCGCAACCGACAAACCGCGTATGAAATTTAATTCACCGCAAAAGAACATGGCGCGTTAATAAATGAAATAAGTATAAAAAACCAGCCAAGCGCGAGTCAGACTCGCGCAACGTGGGTTCCGTGTCTTGGAAGGATACGTGTAATTATGTTGTTTCTTAAATTATTTCCAACTGCATCTTTTGAATGTGTTTACTCACAAGTTTGGTTTTTTCACAGCTCCAATATATTGTAGACTCGAGTATTTCATATTAGTTTCAAGAACTTACTACCTCCACGCGTTCCTAAGAAAAGGGTTTGACAGACAGACAGACAACGAAGTGATCCTATGAGGGAACCTTTTTTATCCGACTGCGGCGAAACCCAACAGAAGAATTATGTGTTCGACCTGCATACATGCATGTATGTATGTCCGTTCCTATGTCCGCTCGTAACTACTCAACGGCTCAACCGATTTTGATGAATGATACGTAGATTTGTTTTAATGGCACGAGTGTCACTTGGTAACATAAAATTATTAAAAAATCAAAATGGCGGATTATTTGCGAATTCATGCTAAAAAAGATGCCATAGAAAGAAACCGCATTCGGGGTTTTTTTAATTTTTAAATTACTTGTTCTTTTGGTGGCACGGAACCCTAAAAAAGCGAGCATACGCGGGGCCCATTGGAATTGCAGTCATAACATCGCAATAAAAGCGGGCCGGCCTGCCCCGACCTGCACCACATGTGCAGCATCCAATTTCACAGAAATAACACAAAACACACACATAAAAACCCCGCGCGTTGGGATACCTGCCGTAAATGGGCTTTTCGGAGATCGGTGTCGACGAAATATCGCTATTTGCTCACATATATAGCCCTGCAGCGCCCATATCTAGTACACCATGGACTTGGAATAACTAGATGCCGCAAGTTTATGAAATACCTCACCACCGGCGTGCAGTTTATAGAGGCATTAAATCGCTGCTTAACCTACTCATAATGGATTAATGCTTATTTATTTTCCTTTAGGACCTGCTTGTAAATAGGTTCCTATTTAACAACTGCTTACCCTGGCTATAAACCCTATTGCACGCCACTGCTCACCACCTGGGTGCCTGGTGCACTTCGACCGCCAGTTGCACCAGTTTTTCCCTCGCACATGCAAACTGTGGAACCAACTTCCTTCGAGTTCCCACTAGATTTCAAAAGTGAACCATTCAAGGGGCGGATCAACAAATTCCTGAAAGGTTTCCTCTGGGCCGGCCTTTTTTTTTTAATAGATATAGCGAGCAAACGAGCAGGCGGGTCACCTGATGTTAAGTGATTTTTGCAGCACCAGAGGAGCCGCCGATGCGTTGCCGGCCTTTTAGGAATTTGTTGGTCCGCCCCTTGAATAACCCCATGTTATAATCTAGTGGGAACACCGCCGATGGGAGTTGGTTCCACAGTTTGCACGTGCGTGGAAAGAAGGATCTGGCGCAGCGGACGGTCGAAGTGCACCAGACACCCAGATGCTCTGCCAGATTCTCGCTATTTTCATAAAAAAATAATAGTATGAAACCAACCGTGCTTATTTTTCTCTAACTACACATTGAACTAGGTATACCTGAGGATCAGTGGCGTGCACAGGGTTTGAAGCCAGGGTAGGCATTAGTTAGGTAGGAACCTTTACTGGCAGGTCATAATGTAAAATTTGCATTGAGCTATTACAACTGGGGTAAGCAGTGCATTTATGCCTCTATGACCTGCACGCCACTGCTGAGGATACTACTACTACTACTACTACTACTACTATAGCAACGATGACGTCACGCAACTATTTAGTGATGATCATAAATAAGGTTCAATCGCTACAGTCATCGCATCAGTGCACCAATAGACTTCGACAAGAGAGAGGATCGATTTTTCATATTTGGAAAGAGTAAATGCTTATAGTATGATTTTAATTAACTTAGGCGCTTGGCTCTTTCTTTAGCTCTAACCTCGGGCACGCCTGGAAGGAACGCTTGCGATATCTAGCTATTTTAAGTCCGTGTTGTATACCTACGTGAAAATACGTGCATGAATTCTCAGATATAGTTACAATCGATACGGGGTAGTTGGTTGGTTCCACTATAAAGAATTCCCGCGGGATTTTTAAAAACCTAAATCCACGCGGACGAAGTCGCGGGCATCAGCTAGTAAGTTATAATATAAGTTAATATAAATGTTTAGTCTGGAAGATTATTTGCCAAAGGTTGTTTTTTCTTGAAAAATGAGAATTTAAAACTTTGCCAGTTAAAATCTTTTGGTGCCATTGCTCTTACTTCAGTTCTCTGAACCCTTGCAAAGAAAAACATAATTCTTTATCACACTATATCTACTAATATTCATTTTTTACTCCTTTGTGTCCGTATGTTTGAATATTCTTTAAATATATAAAAGGAAAAGGTGACTGACTGACTGACTGATCTATCAACGCACATCTCAAACTACTCATTCAGCGGTTAAAGTGTAATTCAACGACGAAATAAAATGGTACAATTTAATGGTAAAATTTTTAATTAAAATTTTAACTCTTACCATGTAGGTAGAAAAAAAAACCTTTTTTTTTCGGGGCTCGTCAGTAATATTACTTTAATCACCTGTTTTATTACTGGCTATAAAAAGGTAATCTTTATGCTGTTTATTAATTGTGTATAATTTTCCGCCATTTTTTAGGCGGAAGTGAACAGATTAGAGCGGGATTATTCGCTAACTCAGTGTTCAACGATGACAGCCACCGAGCTCATTTGACATTTATTTTTGATCCATTGACGGTTTTCTAGAAAAAAACATTCTAATATCACTCAGTGGAGCAGAAATGTAGAACCACCCAATGTCATATGAGCTCGGTGACTATCATTCATCGTTGTCACACTGAGTTAGCGAATCAACATGCAGAGCCAGTAGGAATTATTAATTTCCAACTTGTCCCTGCCTGGAATTGTATTCGCGACCTTTTATAACACAGTCCAATCACTTTGACCTGCAGCTCGTTCCAGCAACGCACAGGGCTGCATATACTTTTTTATACATGGCCAGTGGCGTGCACAGGGTTTGAAGCCAGGGTAGGCATTAGTTAGGTAGGAACCTGTATACTGGCAGATCATCATGAAAAATATGCATTAAGCTGTTACAACTGGGTAAGCAGTGCATTTATGCCTCTATGACCTGCACGCCACTGTACATGGCATAATATTGTATATCAAATATTTGGAAAGAGCAACCTCCGAATTTCTTGCTGGTTCTTCTCGGTAGGAAATTCATTCCGAACCAGTGGTAGATGCATCCGACGATTCAAAAATACTTGTAAAAGTTTTGTTTAAAAAAATATTTTCATTTCGTTTCATTTTATTTCATTTCACTGCACCGTAGGGAGATCGTCTAAAATCTGTGTGGGAAAGTCGCGTGTACACATTAGTTACTCACATCTCACATGGATGCCGGCATCGCATACTTTAACATTAATAATTCAAACACAAAGGTCGTTCCACTCAACCTTGCTGTTATCACGGCTAACTGTACAATTTATTTCTGTACGTTACAAAAAACTCGCCAAGTGCGAGTAAGACTCGCGTACCGAGGGTTCCGTAGTACAGTCGTATTTTTTCGACATTTAGCATGATAAATAGAAAGAAAGAAAGAAAAAACGTTTATTTTTAAAACTGTGCCACACATTACCAGTTAAACTTACGGGTTAGGTTATCCCGACGCCTTTACTTGAGCAGTGAAGTCAAAAGACCTCAAGCAGAAGAAGCGCCGGAATAAACTATGTCATGTGTGGCGAAACGCGAAAAAAAACCTCGAAAACTCAATCAAAACCTGTTATGCATAAAAATAAATAAAAATCTACAAGTAAAACCCTTTCATATGATACCCAACTTGGTATATTAATCTTACTTTAAAAACTGTAAATATTAACTATTATTTGTTCATGAAATCGTTTTTTGGATTTTTCCCTTTACGTCTTCTATAAGACCTACCACCTGCCTGTCAAATTTCATGATTCTAGGTCAACGGGAAGTACGCTGTGGGTTTCTTGACAGACGCGACAGACAGACAGACAGCGAAGTGATCCTGTAGGGCGATTGCCTAAAACCTGCATCAATCATTATTACAATCTCAATTGTAGTGATTGGCTGAATTTGTGCGATTGTTGTTGCAATAATGCATTGTAGCCAATAGTGAGCGAGCGTCAACCAATCAGAGGTGATTGCGATCGTGACAGTATAGCTGTCATTCTCCCGCAATCGCGCAGCAGTAAGGGTTCCGTTTTTCGGTACGGAACCCTAAAACCTGCGTAAAAACCGCGCAATTTCATCGGAACATAATTTTTTGGCGGTATCTCGTACGACGGTTGCCAGCCAATTTTAATAAACAACAATAAAGTCTGATTGTGTGTCTAGGCTTTACCTATTTACCTTTTTTTACGACTTTTATATTTAATTTTATATTTAACCAGTAGGTATTATGCCCGCGACTTCGCGTGGGGTACCTACACGAATTAACCTCTATTATGCCCACTTAGGGGTTGAATTTTCAAAAAAAAAATCTTAGCGTAATATGTCTACGTCATAATAGCTATTGGATATCTAATTTAAGCACAATCCGTCCAGAGTCTGAGCTGTGGGTTGATAGAGGAGTCAGTCAGTCAGTCAGCTTTACCTGGTATAACTATATTTAGACTAGACGATAACCGAGATTTTATCCGCGTGAGTCTTTAAAGAATCCGTGGGAACACTTTGATATCCCAGGATAAAAAGTATGTCACTCTCTATATCCATACAAAAAATCACGTCGATTCGTTGCTAGTTCCTCCTTGCTCTTGCTTCTTGCTCCATTGTAGCATGATTGAAGAACAAACCAACAAACAGACACACTTGCGACTTTGTCCGCGTAAATTACGAATTTAAAATACTTTCCGGGCATTATTAGAAAGTACCTAGTATATATCCGTCTCTGGGAGGCAAGCTTGAAAATCAAAGAGTTAAATCCAGTCGAAGTCTTGGGTAATATCTAGTTATTTATGATTAAAAGATGTCTTTTTAGGTATCAGAAATCAATTTCATTAAAATTTCATACCTAAAGTGAAGAGCGTAAGGATTTACTGACAGAAGCCGCTGAGTCAGGCACGTCCTTACAAAGTTACTTTGAAAAATGAAATCGTTCCGGCGTCGTCAAAAAGCCTTCCGCCCAATCATTTTAGGCGGTCCCTGAAATATTATACACTAGAGCTAGTGGAAATTTACAGGAGCTACTTAATAAAGAGATCTCTCTGGTCTCGTGATCAAATCAGAATAGAAGGAATACCAGCGCAAGATCGATTACGGTAAAATGACAGCTACGTGAGACCTTTTTGATTTTCCGGGACAAAAAGTAGCTTATGTCACTCTTCAGGTCTTTAATTATACCCATGCAAAAAATCACGTTTATCTGTTGCTCCGTTGTGACGTGAGAAAGACAAACCGATAAACCAACAAATAAACACACTTTTACATTTATAATATGGGTAGTGAATAATATGGATAGTAATTTTCAATTTTTGTACATTGCTGAAAACATCTTCAAACACGGTACGTATCAGAAAATATATATTACTAGGTAATGCCCGCGAGTTTATCTGCATGGATTTAGCTTTTTAAAAATCCCGTGGGAACTCTTTGATTTTCCGAGATAAAAAGTAACCTAGCCCCGGGATGTAAGCTAACTCTATATAAAATATCATGAAAATCGGTTAACTGTTGGGCCGTAAAAAGCTAGCAGACAGACAGACAGACACACTTTCACATTTATAATATTAGTATGTTAGCTTATTGAAGTTAGTTTAATGAATTGGACAATATTTGACTCATCCGATGTCACGCGATCGGTGGCGGGGAGCCATCTTGAATCGATTTGTATAAATACCCGGTGTTTGAAGGTTTTCAAGCAGTCTCGTTCCGACTCGAGACTCGACGACTATTAAATACTTTTGTGTTTAGGTCGATATTTTGATTAAGTGGTTACAATAGCAATTGTGCCCTAATCAAGTTAATATTGCAGTTAGGTTATAATAAAGATTAAATCTCTCGATTAGCCTCTACGCGTTGTGATCTATATCCACGTGCAAGCTTTATATGAGGGAACATTTTAATAACTTATAAAATTAGTTAAATTTAACCTGCTTTTCTGACTTACGCTTAAAGTTCAGAAGTGGGATCTAACTTACGTTGCCTTAATTTTGCTTTGCCATCTAAACAGTTGTATTTTTGAAAACGCGAGTAATTTAAAGTAAAATTAAAAATATACCCGCAGATATTTTTTTATAAAGTACCCGCAAAATTTTTGTTAAATTTGAACAGTTAGACGCCACCGAGTTTCTTGCTGGTTCTTCTCGCTAGGTCGTGGCATTCCGAACCAGTGGTAGAATTGCTTTAGAATCTAGAAGTAATTTAGTACAGTAGATGATGCAGATTTTGTGTACATCGAATGAGAGGTCAAAAGTTTAGATTTATTGTTGTGTGATTGAAACTGACAGCGCAGTTCAAGGGATGTTTTCATGTTTTGATTGCTAATGGGCGAATACCTTCTGTTTTAGTTGTTGTGAACATTACGGGGTCACGCAACAAAACAGTTTAGTTGTTGTGAACATGAAGGGGTCACGCAACGGGTAGTCGGTTATTTCACGAGACGTGAAAGCGATCAGGAAAGGCCGACTGTTAGCTTATTGAAGTTAGTTTAATGAATTGGACAATATTTGACTCATCCGATGTCACGCGATCGGTGGCGGGGAGCCATCTTGAATCGATTTGTATAAATACCCGGTGTTTGAAGGTTTTCAAGCAGTCTCGTTCCGACTCGAGACTCGACGACTATTAAATACTTTTGTGTTTAGGTCGATATTTTGATTAAGTGGTTACAATAGCAATTGTGCCCTAATCAAGTTAATATTGCAGTTAGGTTATAATAAAGATTAAATCTCTCGATTAGCCTCTACGCGTTGTGATCTATATCCACGTGCAAGCTTTATATGAGGGAACATTTTAATAACTTATAAAATTAGTTAAATTTAACCTGCTTTTCTGACTTACGCTTAAAGTATTAGTATGGGTTAATATGGATATGGATTATTCATGGGTGACAATTTAGTTTGATTAGTAGAAAAGTCTTTTCAATCGCGTATCTATCACAAAACTACAATTGACTCATATCAATTACCACCTCAAAACAGGCCGCCAGTTCTTCGCCTACTTTACTTCGCCTTTGCCAGTTTTACGCGGTCCCTGAAATATTACCGCTTTTAAACATTGAAAATAGATAGTCTGTTGTCGGGGAGATGGAAAATAGCGTATTAGAAAATTGGAACATTGAAAATTGCTTGAAATATGGAGTTGGTATTAGGTAGTGTATTTCCTATACTAATGGATTGTGCGCTGAGGGAATTCTAAACAGATATTTATATGATATCTCTGGTGCTGTTGCTCTAAACCCATACTACCCATAACAAATGCAAAAGTGTGTATGTCTGTCTGTTTAGTTTTTGCGGCCCATCAATTTAGGATTTTGTAAAGGTATCTTCTCACATCTTATTAAAATTAGATTAGATAGCCCGTTAGGTCAACAAAATCTCCTACTTGGCTGGAGGGAACTCAGCGGGGCACAACTAAACTCACAAATTTTCGTACGTCAAATGTCCAGTACGTTTAATATACATGAGATTTGACATCTCGCCAACGTTAATAGTATTTGAGAGTCAAAACACAATAACGTCAAAGTAAAATAGATCGTAAGATCCTTGAATTGAAGTCAAAAATTCAATACCACTGATTTTAATTTCGCAACGTTTCCGCTGGCTGTAGATGTGTAGACAAACTTGAACTTTGAAACAAGGCAGTTTAAGATCCAGTTCACTATAACGCTGAAGTGTTTCGACACTCGAATACTATCAACGTTGGTGAGACGTAAAATCTCGTACTAAGACTGACAGTTCAATACTATAACGCGAGTTTCTCGGGAAATTATGATCTTGGGATTACGCTAGAACTGTTGAAGTGTATCAAGTCGTTATTTTATAGACTTTTGGAGTGTTTAAAAGGCATGGGTAAAAATCAGATAACCCGTAGGTTAACAATTAAGTCGTTTCTATAAATCCCGCGTTCGGCCAGCTGTAGCTCACGGGGCGCAACACAAAACTGATAAATCACGGGATATGACACTGGGATGCGTTGTGTGCGTTATATACTGACGCATATATATGTGACTGCGGCGAATCCACTGCGATTTGTTGAATTGAGACTTGCCCGACCGTTTTAGACTCTAATTCAAAATATGCTTTATTTGTCAGTGTGATTTGTTGAATTCAAAGCAAAGCAGATTAAAGTCTGTCTTATTCTTTTATTTTAAACTAGCTTATGCTCGCGACTTCGTCCGCGTGGACTACACAAATTTCAAACCCCTATTTCACCCCCTTAGGGGTAGAATTTTCAAAAATCCTTCCTTAGCGGATGCCTACGTTACAATAGTTATCTGCATGCCAAATTTTAGCCCGATCCGTTCAGTAGTTTGAGCTGTGCGTTGATAGATTTGTCAGTCAATCAGTCATCTTTTATATATTTAGATATATAAAAAGAAAAGCTGACTGACTGATTTATCAACGCACAGCTCAAGCTACTCGACGGATTGGGCTGAAATTTAGCATGCAGATACCTATTATGACGTAGACATCCGCTAAGAAAGAATTTTTAAAAATACAAACCCAAAGGGGGTAAAATTTGTGTAGTCCACGTGGACGAAGTAGCGGTAACCTAATCCGTACCCATATAAATGCGAAAGTGTGTTTGTTTCTTGGTTTGTCCTTCAACCACGTCGCAACGGTGCAACGGATTGACGTGATTTTTTGCATGGGTATAGATAAAGACCTGGAGAGTGACATAGGCTACCTTTTATCCCGAGAATTCAAAGAGTTCCCACAGGATTTTTTAATAACATAAATCCACGCGTACGAAGTGACGGGCATCAGCTAGTAATGAAATAAAAATAAAACTCAAAAATTTCAAATCAAATCAAGTTAAGTTGATACTTGATAGGTTACAAGAAAACCTCAACAATTTCCGAGCTACCTATAATAAGCCCGTTTACCGCAGAGTTGTGATTGAATCTAAGTAATTTCTATCAGCACAATAAGTTTCGTAACTACGTTGTATCCAGTGGCGTGCAATTCATAGAGGCGTAAAAGTACTGCTTACCCTAGTTGAAATGACCAGTGCTCATTTTTCTTTATGACCTGCCATTTATATAGCAGGTCTCTATAAGGTGTATCTAAGGCCTATCTTACTAATGCTTACCCTGGCTTCAAACTCTGTGCACGCCACTGGTTGTATCATACTCGGTAAGGAACGTAATCGACTACTGCCATTATAGATACAATCTATGTCGATCTCTTTGATATAGTGGTAGGCGCTTTAGCCTTATAAGTGTTCCGGGTTCAATTCCCGGCTCAATAATTTGACTCAAATGGCATATTGAATAAAATTCTGGCTCTTCTGAGTGAAACTCTCGTAAGGACCGGTGTAGTGGTAGAATCTTTTTTTTTAAATAAAATGACGAGCAAACGAGCGGCGGAGCACAAACTCACGGTTGTCAGATTTTTCCCTTACGTGTGCTATAAGACCTACCTACCTACCAAACGTGATTCTAGGTCAACGGGAAGTAGGTACCCTATAGGTTTCTTGACAGATACGACAGACGGACAGACAGACGGAAAGATGGGACGGATATACAGACAGATAGACAAGGAAGTGATGCTATAAGGATTCCTTTTTTTATTTTTGACGTACGAATCCATAACAAAAAAAGATTTTTTTAAATCGGTCGAAGGCGAGTAATCGTCGAAAATACATAAAAAAAAATGATTTCAACGAATGGAGAACCTCCTCCTTTTTAAGTCGGCTAAAAAAATATGCGCTGAAGAAACTACTGGTGATGTTATCCAGGGCAGTGTGTTACATATTTTAGTAGATAGTAGATACCTAAAGTGATAAATTCTTCCCGCGGCGATGGGAGTGACGCCCTGATCCGTGCTCATATTTCACAATTTCCAACCCTTATCTGCCTCGTGTTCGTTCTAGCCCGGATAATATGCAGGAAGTAAAAATATTTTCGAAAGCCTAGTAGTGGTTCGGGAGGCAGAGGTTCGATTCCGGGCACATACCTCTAATTTTTATGGTTCCGTACCTCAAAAGGAAAAAAGGAACCCTTATAGGATCACTTTGTTGTCTCTCTGTCTGTCGGGTCTGTGAAGAAACCGATAGGGTACTAAGTTGACCTAGAATTACGAAATTGACTGACGGTAGAGGTCAACGAACGTTACGTATGTAGGCCACTTGAAGTCAATGCCGCGTCGTAGGCGGGGCATTGGCCCGAGTTTTGCGCGCTATACATTGCGGGTTTGAAAGATACTAAATCACTAAAACTACAAAACGAGGCAAATGGTTATTGATATTGGATTCTGTTTAGGTAGTATAACAATAACGCTAAGTTTTAGCTAGCATTCTGGTAACATCCTGTATAAATAGCAGAACTCTATCTGAATGTAGAATAAGTAGCACAGAACGGACGATCAAGTTAAAATCCTTTTAGAAAATTTTGAGAATGATAGCGCAACCCGATTATTTAAATTGTGTCTAATTGGAAACGAGGGAGCAGTAGAATTCTGTTTGTGAACGCCCTGACAAAACTTCCAACTGGATACAATTTTACATTTCGAAATGCCTTTATAGTTCAAGAGATAGTGGTCATTTGCGGTGCGTTCTTGTTAAGCAATATAAATTATGGCGCAAACTGAAAACCAGCGCTGGGCATTATGAGCAGTGCTCGGCTATGCTAAGTTTGCGATCTATTGTTTATTGTTAGTTTTTAGTTTAGATATATCAGATAAAACATTGTACATCCCTAGCAATAATTAAAACAATAAAGCATATTTATTATTATTATATTATTATTAAGTTTCACGTAAGATTTTATTGTTACAGTTGGTAGGTACGTCTTTATTCAACTTTTAAGGACTTGTTACAATAATAGCTCTTCTTTTTCAAAAATTACGACAAAAATGTTTAAATTTTATTTGAATACATATTTCTCTACTTAAGCACTTAAACTAAAAAAAAGTTTGAATGCTTTGTTAGGAAGCTGTGTTGTGAAATAAAAGGCTCATTTATTTATTTTTTTGTTTACTTATTTTTGTTGTATTCGATTATATTTATTTATTCTTTTCCTTTCTTTTCTTTATGTTCTACTTAGAAGTATTTCATTGCAACCTTTTGTTAACAGAAATAATTTTACATATTTTTTAAATACTTCTAATAATTTAAATTTAACAAAACTTTGACATTTTTTAGCTATGCCATTTATTCATTCAACGACCTACGTTATATTTTTTATGTTAGCTTGACAGTTTTTCATACAGAAGTCCCTCATCGATAACATTAAAGGATGTTTCATTTTAACATAGACAGGACCTGCCCGCCCGATTGTGTAAGAATAACCATCGCTATCGCAATTGTCAGGAAATTCTGCCCTTTGATTGGTTGATTCGCTGTTTACATTTTTTTACAACCAATCAAAAGGCAGAATATCTCGACGATTGCGATAGCCATGAAATAGTTATTCTTACACAATTGGGGGGATGGTCTTGGTATGTAATGTTGAAATCTTTTACCAATTATTGCCACCGTCTCTGCGACTATTACTTGGCCCACTATAATTTAATATTACACGAACGGCACTGCAGCCTGGCTTGGGTTGCGAAAGTGAATAATTTGACTATGGAGATTTAGTCTAACCGTGAGCCCGCGGATGGCTCAGAAGCAATTTACTTGTTACTAACGGATGATAACTACAATGATGCATTGCTTTTGTAGTTTATTTCAAGGAATTCTTTGGTATTTTTGAGGATCTACTTTATAGATCTGACTTACTTTGAGTTGTTCGGAAGAAACTAAAAAAATTAAATGGAGATTAAATTAATTTAATCACAAGAATTCTATGAGGTATGGAGTGAATGGGATGTATTCTGATTGGTGTATGTTTGATTGATTGGTGTTTTAATTTTTTTTCGAACAACTATCTTTTTTTGAGACCTAACCTACGAGTTCCGTTGCGGCGTGATTCAAATCCATCGATATAAATGACAAGATATGCCCAAGCGAACAAAATTTTTCACGGTTTTGGATCCAAATAAATCTAGCGCCACCTCTTAGATACTAATGAACGACCCGTTCGAAATCCAGACGTCACTGAGGTTGCATTGGTGCTAAAGCACCACTGAGTCGGTGCCATTTTGTTTGTTAAATAGCCCTGTCCATACGAAGTAATATATAACTAAATGTTCAAATCAACAAATTAGCACACTTTCGCATTTAATTTTTAGTAGAATCTTTCCTTATAAGAAAACTGCAAGAGTCAAGACAAAACTTAAGTACACAGAATTTTCTTGAACGCAACTTTTGAATGGCACTGCTTTGAATAGCAACTATTAAAGCTACAATGAGATGCGAACGAACATGAAGCTTATTATCATTCTAGCATCCTTGGGTAACGTCCTTTTTTATCTTCAGCAAAATACATTTAAGTGTTTTTTATTACTTTAGGATCCGGTGAATAAAAGTACTTACCTATTGAGAGGTGCAAGAACTTATTTTAAGTAATTATTAAGTATTTTATTACTAGCTACTACATACTAACCATTTATATTAAGTTTGTTAATATGTAATGCACAAGATGAATAAACCGGTTTTCTTTCTTCTTTATTTCTATTAAATGATTTCATCTTCGAGCAGATTAAAATATAAAAAACATTAGGATACTTAGTTACTTTTGCCAGCGTCATGGCGTAGTTTTGGAGATTCAAGTAAGTCACATTTCTATATCAAACACATTCCTGACCCCTGACTCGAATTTTTTTAATTGAAACAGTTTTGAAGGGTGCGAATTATTGTTTTAAATTGAACTCAGTGGTATATTTGACCCCGATTGTTCATCGTATATCACTTAAATCTACAAACTACTGGACGTATCGGGCTAAAATTTGGCATGCTAAAAGCTATTATGACGTAGGCTTCCGCTAAGAAAAGATTTTTGAAAATTCAACCCCTAAGGGGGTGAAATAGGGGTTTGAAATTTGTATAGTCAACGCGGATGAAGTCCCGAGCATAAGCTAGTAATATTATAAAAGTATTCAAAAAATCCTAAGACACCTACGCTGAGTTTATGAAAGAAGTATTTTTAATTTACCAGGAAAAATAAACGTGACCCCCCAAGATTTTAAAATCTAATTAAAAATGTTTGTACGTCAGCTGAACTAGTCACTACCAATTAAAGGCGATGAAATTGTTATACTTATATACGCACCAGCTCTTCACCTATATGGAAAGCACACGCAAAAAGTCCTTTCACAAGAACAACAATGGACCGAATCCTTACTTTTAATTTATTCTCTTTCCGTTGGCTGGACGTCATTTCATTTTTGCGTTAAAACAACACGTTTCTGCTTTTATTTCTCCGCCGAGACTCTAAAAGTGACCGCACACAAGGAAACTGTCCTCAAGAGCCGCAAAAATTATAAGAGCTGAAAGAGATTTTTCAGTACCGATACTGCAAATGTCTTCATTCAAAGTCGGTCGCTACTCTGAAGAAATTCATATGACGTCTGTAGTTCAGCCATATAACTGAGGAAACCTATTAAGTATAAACAAATAAGATCTCTGTTGATTAGCTTCCGATGTCGATTAGTTCTATTAATGTCATCATCATATGCAAATGTTATCATATAACACGAGTTGGTTACATCGAGTATGCCAGGTAAATATGCCAGGCATATGGCTTCAGCAAGAGTAAAAATCACACGGATTACATACATTGCTTATTATGTTATACACAATCTCTAAAGCAATTTTACAGGAATAAATCTAGTGACATCCCTTTTTATAGAAAGCAATCCCATTAAAACGGGGATAGCAATGTATTTAGAGCTAAGAGCTTTTACTAGTTTAGTTTAGAGATTGTTTACAACAAAATTATTCACAAAACCCCTGTCATTTTAGTTTAGTTTGGCGACCGTGTACAACATTAGCCACAATGTACTTGACCGCGGTTAGATTGTTCGCATCGTTCCATTACGGCTCTTGCGTCTCTCACAGGTTAATATGCGATCACCTTAACGCTTTTATTCCTTCGCCGCGTACTATAAAAGATATTTTCTCGTAAAGCAGTTAGACTGCAGACTAATATCCGGCAGCCTTTTATATAAGTTGATCCGTAAATTTGTTTGGCTTTCTTTAACAGTTAGTTATTTGTTTAAAGTTTCGGACGGCGGAGATAAGCGCTCGGAGTTGTCTCGTCGGCTCCCAATTTAAGTGAATTACGGATACCACTTAAGATGGAGTCAAACTTTTTAAGGCTTTGCACATTTCTGATGCTGCCTCGCTTCGGAAACCGCACTTATTCAATTCTTTCATCATCATCATGATCAACCTATCGCTGGCTCACTACAGAGTACGGGTCTCCTCTCAGAGTGGGAAGAGTTTGGCCATAGTTTACCACGCTGGTAACTAGATAGCTGGTAAGGTAGACTTCACACACTTTTGAGAACATTATGGAGATATCTCAGGCAGGCAAACATCACGATGTTTTCCTTCTCCGTTAAATCAAGTGATATTTAATTACTTAAAACGCACATAGCTCCGAAAAGTTAGATGTGCGTGCCCGGAATTGGACCCCCGACCTCCGATTAGAAGGCGGACCGTCCTAACCGCTGGGCTAGGGACCAAATTTCGTCTAAATCACGGATGGGCCGTGAAAAGCTAGCAGACAGACTGTGTCTTTCGTGTTCGCATTTTCAATACTTTTAAGCCCATTGCATTCTGCGCGTGCGTTTCACCTGAAATGTGCTATCACCATTACATGAAATCCAACTTTTTAAGATGATACTCCGTCACGAGCGCCGTCTGTAAGAATCAAAGTTTGCGAGTTTAAAACTTTGAAATAGGTATAATGCGAAATTGCGGCGCGGTAATAAAGGCTGTCTGTTGTTTACGTACGCCATCAAAAGATACCACCGGCCAGGGAGCTGTCATACCACTAGAGTAGCTATGTTTCACAAAATACAATCCACAGCCTGGTGTACAAATTCAGCAGTCTTGCAAGTCCAGTGTCAATCCCCACAAGCTAGGACTCAACCAAAATAGAGAAAAACTTGTGCTCTGATAGTCGAAATCCACATGTCAAGCGTAAAAGTCCACATTCAGATATTAGCACTAGACTTATTTTTACTATGTTAATAATATAAATAAATAAATAAGTAATAAATTACAGTTTTTGATTGTCGGTTGTTGGATTTGTAAGATAATAATTTTTACGCGAACTTAAAACTAAAGCTACGAGGGTTCCAAATGCTCCCAGGTCTGAGAAGAACCCACAATATATTTATCATAGTTATAAATAAGAGGGTAAAAAAAAATGCCCTTCCGAGATTGATGTTTCCTAACACTTAAAATCTAGTAGGTATAATGACAAAAGAGCAAAAGACATATTTTAACAAACGCGTTCCATCTTAGGCCCCATCATTAGGAAAGCATTTATTTATAAAATTATTTAGTCAACATACAGCTTAAATCGCTGGGTCTACAGACTTTTTTCAAGTCTGTATACTCAGCCATGTAGCAGGTACGTTCTCTCTAGACCCCCTTTGCCCTCTTCTGCTCCTCCCCCTTCCTCCCTGTCATTAATTTGGATTGTGTGAAATTCCAACGGAATCTTTGAAAACCTTAATCCAAGCGGATGAAGACACAAAAAACAAGTTATGATTTTAAAAAATTGGGGTGATTTTTCAGATGCCTGATATATTATGAGATCTGCTACTCCATGCTCCTACTCAATGCCGCCAAGCTACATCCCGGGCTTAAGTTAGTGACATTGTTTTGTTAGTTACAAGTACAAGCGACATTTCACAACAACGCCCGGCTTTACCGTTCATGAATATAATTAAAGCTCCCCGTTTTGAATATTGTGATCCTCTTTCTAACTTAGGCGAGTTCTCTTTGCTTCATCATGATCATCATTAGGTACTGGCTCAGACCTAAGAAATACTGTAGCACTTGACCTGGTTGGATCTACTTATTTCATTTACTCATTTCTCAATAAAACGTATTAGGTAAGCTTAATATTTAATTTTTTCTAGATCTATAACTAAGTCCAATACCGGTTTATCTTTCCTATATGTGCCCGAATAAAATAAATTATATTTATTTTGAAAATCATGGCCCTTGAAACATCATTAGTAGGTACACTATTAACTATTATGCATAAAATTAAATAAAAATCTGTTTTAGAATATACAGGTAAAGCCCTTTCATATGATACTCCACTTGGTATGTTATCTTACTTTGAAAATTAAAAATATTAATTATTTGTTCATTAGCACATTTTAATATTTTTTTGGTTGATTTAACCACCAATCCACCCAGTCCAGTGTATCAGTATCAGTTTTGGTTCATCAATTTTGATATAAGTACCTACTTCAAGTCAAAAGTAAATAGGCGTCTTCTAAGCAAGTGCGCTCCATCCATCAGGTCTTTCTTCTTATACTTAGGGGCTATGCAGGTTCTTAAATCCCGTCTCCGATCTATTAAGTTTGCCTCCACTTCACATCTCCTTATCAAATCCTGTGGCCGCCAGATCCAGCAGCACTTTTTGACTGGAATTGAAGTAACATCCTCAGGGTATACGATGTGTTTCCCTAGATGGATGCTACGTTTGTGCATTAAAGCAAGGCAGTGGCAGACAATGAGCAAAGGAGTCTCGGTACACTCGTGGCATCCATCAGGTTACATCATCTTGGCTTGGCTGCAATCAGGACTGATTGCAGCCAAGCCAAAGTCTATACTAAACTTTATTTACTTCGGTACAAAAAAGTTAAATTGATTTAAAAATACAAACACTGAAATCTTTTCCACCCCGGCAATGTTTGCCGTATAATTATTTTCAGTTGCACGAACACATTCGACTCGATACAACTAACTGTTGCCTGTGTTTTATTTCTCGAACAGCCGTCCCCTGCCAACTGTACCAAGTCGGGGCTGTTTCGCGGTCTACCAACTCGCTCGTATCGACGGCCGACTTTAAAAACTCCGATACGTTTAATACTCTGCCCGCTCCAGGCGCAACTTAATAATGTATGTGTTACGGGCAAAATTCCAAGGGTAGGCAAAGTTGACACTGCTCGGGCAATGTTGGGCACGGAATATTGAGTACTAGCTGACCTTCATTTTATAATCATCATCATGATCATTCCATCGCCGCGCCGGCCAACTACTGAGAACAGGTCTGTATGAGAAGGTTTTTCAGCTATCTAGGTCCAATGGATTAGGCTAGGCGTTGAGTCACGACTTCTTTTCCTATAATATTTTGATTAAGATTTAAAAAAAAAAGAATATTAGCCATGTTAAATGACTAATATTCCCCTTTCCTCTGCAACTAAGCGCAAAGCTTGTGCTAGGAGTAGGTACGACAATAGTGCAACGGGTGGGATTTGAAGCGGCGACCTTTCGGTTTTCAGTCCGCTCCTTTAACCGTTGAGTTGATGAGGCTCTCAAATTATTATATTGAGTAGGTCTGTACATAGCTGACCGCAACTTCATTTCATCATCATCATCATCATCATCATGATCATCCCATCGCCGGCCAACTACTGAGAACAGGTCTGAATGAGAAGGTTTTTCAGCTTTCTAGGTCCAATGGATTGGGCTAGGCGTTGAGTCAGGACTTCTTTTCCTGTAATATTTTGATTAAGATTATTATTTTTTAACTGCAAAAATATCTTTTTGCAGTAGGTAAGATAGATGTTTCATCTTTATACGCTAGTACTAGCCGCAAGCCGCAAACCAAGGCACTTTCAGGCTACAGGATATTAAAAGTCCAAACTACCCGGGCAGAATCGACTTTGCACACCGTGCGAACTTCAGCCGTAGCATAGCGAACTTGTTTCATTCGACTTGAAGAACGCCCGCTACCATCCAACTTTCTTGTTTGCTTACATCTATTCTACTTCTTCCGTCCCTTTTTAAGACGCTTTGCATGTTGGTTACAATCGAGGCGGTGTGTTTTAAGAGCGCTCTCCATGTCCAATACTCGCTTGAGGACTGTACCCTTAGTACGAGATTTTATGTCTCACCAACGTTGATAGTATTCGAGTGTCGAAACACTTCCGCGTTATAGTAAACTGAATCTCACTGTCTTGTTTTAGCTCAAGTTTGTCTACACATCTACAGCCAGCGCTCCAAGCGGAAACGTTGCGAAATTAAAATATGTGGCATTGAATTTTTGACGTCAATTAAATGCTCTTTAGGTCTATTTTACTTTGACGTTATTGTGTTTCGACTCTCGAATTCTAGCAACGTTTGGTGAGACGTAAAATCTTATACCAAGCGTACTGCAGTCGAGCGTAAGAGCATGCTATTGCGATCGACATTTACGGACGGGACGCTCTTAAGAGCGAGTGATGCGTCAATATCGCAAATAAATTTTTTGTGTTCCATTATTTTTTGCAAATTATTTAACATTTTTTAAAAACCGGACAAGTGCGAGTCGGACTCGCACACGAAGGGTTTAGTACTATCATACAATATTATGTACTTACTTTTAAATACTGACAGACAGACAGACAGATGGACGGACCGCGAAAGCTCAGTAAGTAATAGGCTCCCGTTGACATTTGAAATATTTTAGTTTCTTATACATGGTTTATTTACGCACTAAGTTGCCTCAATGGCTTAAAATAGAGACGTTTCGATGATCATATATGTTTTTTATTTATTTAGAAAACAAACAGCTACCTATACATATTACATAGCTTTCTATGTAGATCAAAATAAATATAATTTTACTAAGTATATTGATAATTTGTTATTTTAAGGCATAGATAGTGGAGAGATAAATCGATATCTGGCTTAGTTTTAGATCTAGAACAACAAATAACAAAATAACAGGCGTAATACGTTTGTATGGAGAAGCGCGTGAGAAGTGTAACCTTAAGAGCAAACCATTCGGGACGTTCAAATAGAAGCTTATTGCCCCAGAACGTCGGATTGTTCTTTTAACTTGGTCCCGCGGGAGGCGGCATTGTAGTTGCAAATATAATAGACGTGGAGACTTGAAAAGTAGTCACCTCCTCAAAAGGAAATAAGCGTGAATAAATAAGAAAGGAACCCGACTGCGAAAACCTACAAAACTTAATCAAACTTCAGTACTAAAGAATGTCTGAGCCGGGGGCATACAGAAGACATATAAAAAACTATTGATTGTTACACATGTCCCCGTCTGCGACACATTTTATTAGCACTATAGTTTATTTAAAGTTTACAGACTTTTTTGCAGATAGGTTTCATTTTATTTTAATAACTAGCTTATGCTCGCGACTTCGTCCGGGTGGACTAGACAAATTTTAAACCCCTATTTCACCCCTTTAGGGGTTGAATTTTCAAAAATCCTTTCTTACCGAATGCCTACGTCATAATAGCTATTCACATGCCAAATAATTTCAGCCCAATCCGTCGAGTAGTTTGAGCTGTGCGTTGATAGATCAGTCAGTCAGTCAGTCACCTTTACCTTTTATATATTTAGATTAATATTTTTTATTTCAAGCATTTTTTTTTATTTTGTTGTAAGCCGTAAATGTTTTAGAAAGAAAAGAAAACAAAGTCTTACTCAAGTAACTACAAGTCGTAGGAATCCCGAAACCAAAACATGCTAAATTGAAAACAAAACAGTCCATATCATTTCGAAAGCAATCAAGTAGATTAATTTTAATAAAAGGCATCCAGCCTTATGGAGTTATATGTTCCGAAAGGAAAAACCTCCTTAAATTAAAAATTCAAAAAACCAAGTAGCTGTATAGAACGTCGATATATTATTACAACTTTAGATTATGTATGTACAAAATTGCTAAATCAACCGCTCAAACAATTTGCAAAACGTATAGAAGCATACTTTAAATTGAAAACTTCTCGTTCAGAAAACTGGGACATATTTCAAGGGTTCACACAGTTAAGGCCCTTTAATCAAATTGGTACTTCGCAGTTCAGCTCGATATTTGTGAAATTTCGCGAACCCTTCGGGACTGTTTTGACAAATAGTTGACTAATAAATTTCCATTGAAACCCCGATAACTTTCCCTCAGCCAAACTTTAAATTGGGACGTTTTAGAGAGTTTAGCTTTAACTTAATTATGAGTTGAATTAGTCTTAATACGAATATTGCTTTTAGATGTTTCCTTGAATTGATATTTCGCTTTGATGTAATCTAGTTACCCCAGTACTTACTTACATAGTCTATAATTCTATACTAAGTAATCTAAATATATAAAAGGAAAAGGTGACTGACTGACTGATCTATCAACGCACAGCTCAAACTACTGGATGGATCAGGCTGAAATTTGGCATGCAGATAGCTATTATGACGTAGGTATCCGCTAAGAAAGGATTTTTGAAAATTCAGCCTCTAAGGGGGTGAAACAGGGGTTTGAAGTTTATGTAGTCCACGCAGACGAAGTCGCGAGCATAAGCTAGTAATATTATAAAGTGTATATCAGAATATGGTTCATGATATTGTATTTAAAACTGAAGCGTGCCAGAAGTCAGATACTACTCACAATCAGTGCTTATTCACTTCCCCGCTGCTGGGACCTACTTAGCACTTTTTGATATAATATTCATAAGTAACGACTTATTAATGATACATTTCCCCCAAACACAAATGATAAATGACTTTCGCCACGTTCGCCCGCCATTCAGACATTTTCATGTGTAAAAAGACCCATTCTTTGTTGATTTTATTAATCGGTTTTGCTGTTCAACTATTTAGTTGTGTGTCAAAAAAGTTGTTTCTGAAAAAATCTATGCTGACTCGGTGGTTTTCGTTAAGATTGTAAAAGCAGTTGTATTTTTGTGTATTTTTTCTAGTTTCTCGAAAAGGTAGTGTTTTTCTAATTAATTCCCTGAAAATCAAAAGAATTTTCAATACTATAAAGTTGTCTATCATATCAAATTAAAGAACGTAGGAAATTGTAAGATACAATGTACTTAATACAAAAAGAATATATATACCATTTCCTTGAAGTTTAGGCAAAACATGTACCTACCTACCATATCTGAGCAAAATAAATAAATGATTAAATGATTAACACTATAAAAATTATAAAATATAATATATATACCGTTTATTTAAAACATGAGTCAGTTAATTATAACCAAGCGATACGATAGTTATGTTTTGCAATGCTTATCAAATCTGAACCGATTTCGATATATTTTTTTGTCACGATACAAAAGTGTTTGTAAAAATTGTAAAAGTTTATTAAAATAAAAATCTTTCTATTCCTAAATAGCTATCAGTGAATATTACCTACCTATTAATTAATGTTATTATTAGATATAGGTACTTTTCAATCAGCAAGCAGAATATAACGGAAATGTAATTGAAGTCAGTTTTGCTTAAAGTTTTTAAGGTGTTCTTTTTATGTTTAAGTGTTACAATGTAAGGTACAATAAGTTCAAGGATTTATTCGTATTTTGCATAATTACTAAGGTTCACGTGTTCATATGTACCTTGCGTGTTCTTGATGTTATCATGCAGTAATTTTTTCTTACATTAAGGGGCATAGCACACTTCGAAGCAACCATATTATTGTTTGAGGATGCCGATAGCGGAGTCATTATGAGGCATTGCATGTAAATATTTGAGATTTGTTTCTCAAGTTATTTGATTAAAATGTTTGATATTTTCCCTTCGACGTTAAATTCGTTTTTTAATAGACTTCCAGAAAAAGAAAAGGATGTTAATTACTGTACGGCGTGCAATTTTTTTGCGAAGTTATTTAATATTTTGGATATAGATAGTAGACACTTACTTTTTTTGCATTGGACATTTTGATTTGATTTTTAGTTTAGGCCATGATAGCCTAGTGGTTAAGACGTCCGCCTCCTATTCGGAAGGTCCGGAGTCCGATCTCGGGCATGCATCTCTAACTTTTCGGAATTATGTGTGTTTTAAGCAACACTTGCTTTAATGGTGAAGCAAAATATCGTGAGGAAACCTACATGGCTTCCTCACGAGTGTTTTCCATAACGTTCACAAAGGTGTGTAACTGCCAGTCCGCAATTGGACAGCGCGGTGGACTTTGGCCTAAATCTCTCTCATTCTAAGAGGGAACCTGTGCTCAGTAGGCCGGCGGGCGAGGAGTTGACCATAATGATGTTTTTTTTTGGTGAAGATATGATTTGAAATTCTTTAGAGACAATTACTTGCAACTCCTTTACTTTTAACTCCAAACCTGTTTTGTAGTCTTAAATTTTTTTATGAAAAAAAAAAGATTCCGACGAATTGAGAACCTCCTCCTTTTTTTGAAGTCGGTTAAAAAATGTGCGCGGTGTCCTTAAGTTAAAGTTAATACAATTTACATAAGTTTCGAGAAGCGTGCTCTTTTATGCAAATTATTTCTTGTTTCATCTATTATCGCACATTTTAATAACCTTGATTTGTAATTAACACAGTTTGAAATCTGTATACTTGAATATTGCAATATTTTAACACTTTTTTGTTTATTTTTAATAGACTGACTAACTGATCTATCAACTAACAACTCAAACTACTCGACGAATCGGGCTGTTTGGCATGCAGATAGGCTATTATAAGGTAGGCATCCGCTAAGAAAGCATTTTTGAAAATTAAATCCATTAGGGGGTATAATAGGGGTATGAAATGTGTGCAGTCCACGCGGACGAAGTCGCGAGCATAAGCTAGTAACATATAAACTTATTATTTGTTAATGAAAGATTGGCATTTTCTTATTAACTTAGTTCGGTAAACAACAGAGTATTTTGGGTTGGTTCCAAACTTTCGTATTGAGGCTTTCCCTGACATGAACTGAGGTTGAACTCGGGCTGAGGTGAAATTTTCCCCAAGCTAAAACTTCACGACATCGAGAGGGGGTAAATTTATAAAGGTAAGTGTCCACTGAAGCGGATACGAGTGACAAGTAGACTAATGCTTGAATACACCAATCAAAGTAATCAAATATCTCAAGTTCATATCAACTGTAGGTACTGGCAACGTGCCTTATCTCAAATTTTTGACGATTTTACTTTATGCTATTCCGTACTCCTTAGTGTTACGGTTCAAGATACTGATCTAGTTTCGAACAAACATTTGAAAGCACGTAGGCACACCAGCATTACTTGTAATCGCAATTTTTTTGTTTATAGTTTTGAGATAATACGTTGTGTTCTCTTATTTAGTTTCTACTGACATTTTTTTTAAATAAAAATCATCAAATCGTTTAATTAATTTTCCATGCCTATAACACTCTTCTAACGTCTAACGTCTTAGATATAGTATTAGGATTAGGTAATTAGTTATAAGATTACTAACATTAGTTTTTAAGGCGTGTGTTATTACTAACAAATTATGATCGTGTTTTATGGTCGAATTAAAGGATTTTTATTTATTTATTTATTATAACAATTAAATATTAAAATTACAAATCGAAAATATCATCATCTAAACCACAGTAACGAGGCAGGGGGCCCAAAACGCTGGCTGCGTTACCTCGTTGAATGGCCAGACTAATATTTTTAGTTTTAGTACAGTATTGTGATTTAAACAGTAACACGTAAATATTTTACACAACACAAAATTCTTAAATTTTAAAAAGCAATTGTTTTTTTAGATTTAAGTTTATTAATAGTTTATTTGTTAACCATTGATAATAAAATTATCGTAAGTGGGAAAAAAATATTAAATAGGTAGATTTTAAACTAATAATACATTGTTTTTAATTTAACAATTACCATTTCTTAGTCTTCTCCATGTTTTTGGTTGTATCTTGAAACTTTTGAGTTTGTCTGCATTTTAACTAACGAATGGAAGTTCAGTGGAATCGCACCCTTATCCCGCCAACCTATCAGGGATGAGCTGGGAATTTTCAGCGAGGAAAATTTAATATTTTATATGGACGATGTAAGAACGACGGGGTATGATAAAATTGGAAAAGCTGATGAACCAATTTTTTGGAAACAGATGTGAAAACTAGGGGATTGGAAAGCTGATTGGGACATCTTATTAAATTGTGGATTGCAATTTGAGTCTGTCCCTCGGGTGCTTTCAAAGTCAAAGTCAAATGATTTATTCAAAATAGGTAATAAATTACTCTTTTTGATAGTCAGATGTTGGATTTGTAAGATAAAGTGGTGGTAATTATTAAGCTTTTAAAATTTTTGATTTTACCGTTATCAAGTTTATGTACGGTTTTTTGTCATTTTTGGTGTACGTACCTTTTTCAATTTTTTAGTCCCAATTTAATTCCCCTGTGAAATAGAATCATTATAAAATAAATCCATGCTTATCATATTACAAGCGCACGCCCGCGACTTCGTCCGCGTTGACTACACAAATTTCAAACCCCTGTGTTGCCCCTTTAGGGCATAATTCCTTTCTTAGCTGATAATAGCTATATTCATCCCAAATTTCAGCCCGATCCGTCCAGTAGTTTAAGCTGTGTGTTGCTAGATCAGTCAGTCAGTCACCTTTTCCTTTTATATATTTATTAGATGTCGCGGGCAACATCTAATAATTATAATTAATTAGCGGTAAAATATTCAACCTATATAGGTTGCTTACTTAATTTTATATATCCCTGAAATTCTTCTTCTTTCTTCTTCTTTGTCGTATCACTCTTGGCAGAGCGGTCGTGGTCATCACGAAGCAACGTCTTTGAGGGCAGATGTAATATGCCCCACGAGCATTCGCCATTTCTCCCTGCCATGCTGGCTGACAGCCTGAAATACTGTGATGTAATATGATGTTACGTAAATTACAGTTTAATTAGAAAATCCACGTAATATGGTTTAATTAGCCTGGCGTCTATTTTCATCCAAGATTGTGTAAGATTTTCTAGAGGCAAAACAAAAACAAACCAAACAACAAATGAAAACCCGAACTCAAGATGGGTAATCCAATAAACGAAATGTAGTTAGAGAGCAAATCGCAAAGAAGCAACAAATATTTTCCTGCAACCCGCAATCTCTGTAAGAGGTAATTTAGTTACAATCCAGGTAGTTAGTAACTGTATTAATGTGCGAAGTTCGCATGCCGCTACGAGTTGACGAAATTGCCAACTTCATACGTGCGTCTATATAATTTGTAATTTGTCAATTTTGTGTTCGACAACTTTACCCTAATATGCGAAATCTTGCATAAGATTGGAGTTTCTTTACACTAGAAGGCCTTTTCCAATGAGTACCATCACACACGGCCCTCAATTTTCCTCATCCAGCAACTTGCCGCGCGCCACCCTCTTTAAATATCGTCAGTCCATCTTTATACGGTTCCGTACCTCAAAAGGAAAAACGGAACCCTCATAGGATCACTTTGTTGTCTGTCTGTCTGTCAAGAAACCTACAGGGTACTTCCCGTAATCATGAAATTTGGCAGACATTCGGGGAAAAATCTGAAAACCGCGAATTCGTGGTTACATCACCCAGAAAAAATTAAATTGTGGTCATGAAATAATAATTAGTATTTTCAATTTTCGAAGTAAGATAACTTTATCAAGTTGGATAGGGCTTCACCTGTGCATTTTACAACAGATTTTTATTTATTTTTATGCATCATAGATTTTGAATTATCGGTGCAAAATGTCGAAGAAATACGACTGTAGTACGGAACCCTCGTTGTGCGAGCCTGAATCGCACTTGGCTGGTTTTTTTTTTCCTGCGCATAGAAATGAGAATGTTTTCAACGCTGCGCTCGGATATGAATAATTTTTTAAAAAACGTATGCGACTGTATTTGCCGTAACTTGCAAAGTGGGTATTTACGCAGACGGTAGGATCAACAAAGTCTTACTGCTTTATGAGCCAGAAAATTTTAACTTCGTTCTCATACTTTGCTCTATGATAATAAAACCATTTATTACGCATGTAAAACTCATGAAAGTGTAGCGTGTAAGCGCGCAGTTCGAGCCAAATTTTATCCTGAATCAACTAGAAAGTAGTTGTTGAAGTGCATCTAATGACTTCGTGAATATTGTCTGTTCAACTATCTTTTTTTTTTTATTCTACTACTCTGCTAACTTGCAGAGATCCTCTCTAACAGAGAGTAAGAGAGAAAAAACAGATAGAGATAGAGAGAGATAATAAGCAGCAAACAGAGAATGAGCAAGCTAAAGCGTTCAGGAAGCTTCAAGATGTCTTCTCCGCCAAAATTGCTAAGTGCTTGTACACCAAAGTCTTCGAACAGTGCACATTGCCAGTGATGACCCTTATGGTTCTGAGAAAGCTCAGAGTCACTTAGCGGGTGATGGAGAGAGCTGTGCTTGGAGTCTCTATACGTGATGAACGTGATGAAATCAGAAATGAGGAGATCCTCATTTCTGAGGATAAGAATCAGGACCGACCAGAGCACCGACTTAGCTCAATTGGTTGCTAAGCTGAAGTGGCGATGGGTAGGGCACATAGTTCGAAAAAGCGATAGACCGATTCAACCCCTAAAGGGGTAAAATAGGGGTTTGAAATTTGTATGAAAGTCTGTCAGTTTTGAAGGTAGAATCGTGAAATTGTGTGTTTACACTAATTGTTATAAACTTAGTAAACGTGTATCATGGTTTTAAATTTTTTTGCCTCTAAGTAGAAAAATAAGAGGTTTGAAATTTGTGTAAAAGGCTGACAGTTATAAAAAAAAAAGGGTTTTAACATAGTGATTTGAAATTACTTTAGTCCACGCGGACGAAGTAGCGGGCATAAGCTAGTTACATATAAAACTCATAAAACTGCACCAGCGTAAGCGAAAAGCTCGAGCCAAGTTTTATTCTGAATCAACTAGAAAGTAGTTGTTGAAGTGCATCTAATGACTTCGTAAATATTGTCTGTTCAACATCTTCGAACATACAAAGTTATTCATAATATTCCGTCTGAAGAGGAGATTAAGTAAACTGTGGTGTTACCAAGGAGTTGGGAAATATTGTTGGCGAAATGTAAATTCATTATGTTTTATGCAAAAACATCTTTTAACTTGTATGTATTACTAGCTTATGCCCGCAACTCTATCCGCGTGCACTACACAAATTTTGAACCCCTATTTTACCCCCTTAGGAGTTCATCATCATCATGATCAACCCATCTCACTCACTACTCACTCGGAGCACGGGTCTCCTCTCAGAGTGTGAAGGGTTTACGCCATAGTCTACCACGCTGGCCATGTGCGGATTGGTAGACTTCACACACCTTTGAGAACATTATGGAAAACTCTTAGGCATGCAAGTTTCCTCACGATGTTTTCTTTCACCGATAAAGCAAGTGATATTTCATTATTTAAAACGCACATAAATTTGAAAAGTTAGAGGTGCGTGCCTGGAATCGAACCCCCGACCTCCCATTAGAAGGCGGACGTCCTAACCGCTAGGCTATCACAGCTTCAGGAGGCCTTAGGAGTTGAATTTTCAAAAATCCTTTCTTAGCGGATGCCTAGGTCATAATAGCTATCTGCATACCAAATTTCAGTCCAATCCGTCCAGTAGTTTGAGCTGTGCGTTGATAGATCAGTCAGTAAGTCAGTCAGTCACCTTTTCCATTATGTTTGGATATTATGGAGTGCCTTATAGTACTTTTATATAACATCGCGCAGTTTGCTATCAGAACTAAGCAAGCTCCATTGTGCTTGACGCCGATACATAAACGAAAACTCATATCGCAGCGTCTTTATGTGTCGTAAAATAAAATATTTTCATATACTCCCATTCTTTAGAAGGTTTATATTACCTTACAATGTTTTTCGTCACCATTGCACGATAAAACTGTGAACTAAGCGCGAAAAATACTATAAAATAAAACTAGTTCTCATTGCAATCTCGTCTAAACTTCGAAGGTAAATGTAAGGTCAAGATATTCTGCTCATAATATATTTTAATAGTTATCTATCTAACAAAATATAAGTTCTGTGAGAAGGTCCAATATCTTTTAAGATCTTTCTTCTACATTCCTTGTAGGTATTAAAATATGCTCGGCCTGGTTAAAACCTACTTTTCACGTTTTTTCTTTAATTCAGATACAAGTTCAATTAATCTCACCTAGTGGTAAGTGATGATGCAATCTAAGATGGATGCGGACTAACCTGGAAGGGTTATGGCCGTTTTATTAAACCTATACCACTTTGGTTTCTACACGGCATCGTACCGGCACCGGAATGCTAAATCGCTTGGCGGCATTGCTTTGCCGGCAGGGTGGTAACTAGCCACGGCCGAAGCCTCCCATCGGACTAGTCCAGAAATTTAGAAATTTTAAAATTCCAAACCCCTGCCGGGAATTGAACCCGGGACCTCCCACTAACAAGATCACAGCGCTTACCAAGTGCTCCGTTCTCTATTTTATCGTATTTTTTGCAAATAAAGATATATGTTATGTTATGTTATGTTATCTTCGAAAATATTTTTGAGACCTTCACCAAATTCATATGAGATGACCTCTAAAGTACGACCTATCAAACAAACAAAGAATTATCAAAATCAATCCATAAATAATTGCCGAAGTAATCACTTACATAAAAAAGCCAAACAGTCGATTTGGGAACCTCCTCTTTTTTTTGAAGTCGTTTACCGCAAGCTATAGGGTACCTTGATGGATATTTAATGACGCCTAGGTTTTAGCTGTGATAGATTTATTTCCCATTTGTTGTTCCTTAGGCACTTGTCCCACCACTGACGACAGCGAGAAACGAGTTGAGCTAAAAACTTGCAACCAGTTGACGAACAACGGGAAGCGAGTACCTATGTCATTGGGATAGTTTTGTCGCTGCGCTATGAGCGAGTGATACGAGTGCGGGCGATCACTCGCACCAGTCACTCGGTTAGGCGCCCGACTCATACATTTCATTCTTGTGCATACTGCGCGAGTGTTTTGACCGTCAAGAGAGCGTCGCTAACGTTTTTTCTTTTATAGCCCTTGTCGCTGCGATAAACTAGTGGAGAGGGAGTTCCCACCGACACGACAGTGTCCACACTCAGCGATCAATTATCTTCTAAATATATAAAAGCAAAAGGTGACTGACTGACTGACTGATCTATCAACGCACTGCTCAAACTACTGGACGTACCGGTCTGAAATTTGGCATGCTGATAGCTATTATGACGCAGACATCCGCTAAGAAAGGATTTTTGAAAATTCAACCCTTAAGGGGGTAAAATATGGGTTTGAAATTCATGTGGTCCACGCGGACGAAGTCGCGAGCATAAGCTAGTTGTTGATATTTATGTAGAATCACACATCACACGGAATCATACATCGATTGTAAGTTTCTTGAGCGAGAAAATATCGATAGCTAATTGCTTTCTCGTAAGTAGTAGGACAAGTGCCTTAGATTAGACTTATTTATCATTGTTTTTTGTTTCAGGTACAGTTGGATTAGTTAGCTCTTCTTGATGGTATACCTATACTGTGAGTTTTAATTGACACATTCATCTTTGTTTGAGAGAAAGTCTTATCAAGCTTTTGAATGTTTTGTGTTTTATACTTAACCATAATCCTATGAGCTCTATGTATAATGTTCCTGGTCTAAGCAGTTAAAGATTAAGTCTTTTGCTAAAGAATTTCTAATCTATCTTCTAAAAGGAAGAGGTGACTGACTGAACTGTTAACGCACAGTTCCAACTACTGGACGGATCGGGCTGAAATTTGGCATGCAGATAGGTAGGCATCCGCCAAGAAATGATTTTTGAAAATTCAACCCCTAAGAGGGTGAAATAGGGGTTTGAAATTTGTGTAGACCACGCGGACGAAGTCGCGAGCATAAGCTAGTTAATTATAAAATCCGTTTTACGTTTAGTTGTACGTTTTCACTTTTGTCGGCAGTACCTTGTCCCTACTGATTGCTAATTTAAAATTGATCTACTTATATTTCCAAAACCAAATTTGGAAATCTGAAGCAACATCATACAAGCAACCGACTTTTCACTATATTAATTCCAAAGAATATAAAATGTAACCGATATATACTTCAAAACGTCATTCTGCCACAGCTCTTAGTCCCCCGAGCTTGAACTGCAGAAAGTTGGAACTTGTCCCCCACATTACAGGCGTCTACGATATAATGACAATGCAAATTGCAATGCTGCACCTCGGCGTCAGAAGTTCCCTTTATATTGAACGTGGAGAAAGAAATTATGAAATTTTAAAATTTTGATACTACAATTAATTATAAAACCCAAAAAAAAAAACACCACTGTTATTTCGTAGATGTACTTTTTCACTTTTGCTGGCAGTCCCTAGTCCCTACTTATTGCTAATTTGAAATATTTCTGTGTACATTTCCAAAACCAAATTTGGAAATCTGAAGCAACATTATGCATGTGTGAGATTTATAATAAAGAAGAGAAGTTAAGGCAGTGGGCTTTAATAGTGATGATAAATTAAATCCAATGATTACTAATGAGAGTTATCATTTATCAATTATTTGTCAGGTAAGGCCAAATACTAAGTAATTAAAAATCAAGCAAAGCATCTGCTGTATTATTTCAAAGTAAGAATCCTAATCATCTAAACAGGCTTCTATAATAATTAGAAGCTAACAACCTAGTGTTTACTTTTATCTCAATGTATAAAATAAATAGCACAAGAGGGTAGGTGATAAATACAGAAGTAAAACCAACCAAGTCCAATAATAATTGAATTGTATTGTTCAGCATTGATCTATTTATATTAAAATGAATCTACCACCCATTTCGCTAAGGTGTTTAGTCATGGAGAAGAAAGGGCAAAGAAACTCCATAACACACATCTTTTAAAACATTAGAACGTTGAGTAAAGTAGTAGGTACATATTTGGTACACAGTTACAACAGGTAACCTATAAAAGGCAAATGATTACATTACATTATAATAAAATATAAGAATACTTAACTTCAGTAAGGTCCGCTGTGTTTGCTCTGGGCTGTCGATACAAGACTGTCCCCTCTCTGTCGAGGTAGGGTACTTTTATAACACTGCCATCGCAAACAGGGCGGATGTCGACTATCACATGATCTTAATATTAATCATTATTTATTTTAGGTTTGTTGACAAAAGGTATGTTGACACACCCAATTTACAATAATAAAATCAGTGACATTGATGGTCTACGTATTAATAATTTACAATAATAATAAGCGACTTAAATTGTCAGTTTACACAACATTATTATTTCCCATAATAGCTATTGCCAACTGCATGTTGACAATAGCTTAGTATAATGTCACTCTTAGTACATTGACAGTATTTAATTTACGATGAATAATTAGTTACCAGTATTGACAATTCACATAATATTATTAATCGTATTGTCACATTCCTAAATATTAAATTAAACAACATACAAGAAAAGACCACTTAAACCATACTCTTTCCGTACATTGATATTGAATCCGGAAACGGAATAACGATTCTGTTTTAAATATCACAACAAATATTCATTTCGGACTCCCAAGTTTATGATTAGATGAATTTTAGCATAATAATTATGTGTCCAATTTTATCGTAATATAACACGGCCATACTGACAAGTACTTCGCTCCCGAAGTACATAGGTAAAAACAGAAAGAAAAGAAAAAAAATTGTCCCATTGGGAGTCTTAACATTTTGTCACATAGTGAGTCTTAACATTTTGTCCCATTGGGAGTCTTAACATTTGTCACATAGTGAGTCTTAACATTTTGTCCCATTGGGAGTCTTAACATTTTGTCACATAGTGAGTCTTAACATTTTGTCCCATTGGGAGTCTTAACATTTGTCACATAGTGAGTCTTAACATTTTGTCCCATTGGGAGTCTTAACATTTTGTCACATAGTGAGTCTTAACATTTTGTCCCATTGGGAGTCTTAACATTTGTCACATAGTGAGTCTTAACATTTTGTCCCATTGGGAGTCTTAACATTTGTCACATAGTGAGTCTTAACATTTTGTCCCATTGGGAGTCTTAACATTTTGTATCATATGCCAAAAAAAATTTTTTTTTTTTCTTTCTTTTTTTTTCTTTCTTTCTTTTTCTCTGTTCTGCTTTTGTCATTTAGCATAAATTATTAGTATGTTTTATTACAATTCGGCCATCTTGATAAGTACTTCGTTCCCGAAGTACATAGGAAAATAGAAAAATGCAGCCAGTGAACTTAAATGAACAGCGGCAACAAAAGTACTGACATAAAAAAATATAAGATTGCTTCATTCACAAAACGATATTCAATGATTCAATGTCAATGTTACTGTCATAAAAACTAGAATAGCTAGACGTCAGACCAAAATTAGAGTAGAAGAGAATATGTTTTCTGTTGATTATGTCTTATAAACAAGTGTAGTGTATGTACATCAAACCAACTCAAAACAAGAATAAATTGATAACACGTAACGTAGGTATTTATAAAATTAAAATGTTCTGATAGCATTACTAAACAGAAAAAAACTTGAGCAGGTAATCTGCCTTACGTTGCTAAAAAAGTAATTTAGCTAAATAATAAAAGTTACTTGAATGGACCATCTCTTTTGTGTTGTTTTAAGAGAAGAAAAATGGTTGAGTTATTTTAAGAAGCAAAATAAATAAATAAATATAGTTTATGTTTAAGTTACATAAATCAGAATAAGGTAATTTCTTCAAGTTTCGAGTTGTAAGTACGATGCAATTTCTCAAAAGCAAACCTACTGATTTGATTAGTATTATTGTTTCGGTATATCATAACTTTCTAAATGATTTCACATTTACATATACTTTATCAAAAACCGTTCGGCTAATCTGACCTCCAACTAGACTTATTCTTGTCTAAATAAATTATACCACAACACGTGGTTTATCTAACAAATTAAAAATCTTCTCTGATTCACCTCACAGAAACTTTTTTCATATAAACTATACCACAAAATCGTGGTTTTAAATTTACACTTTTCTTCACACACAACGCACAAAATTGTACTTAACTTGCTCAACGACGCGACGTTTCAACCGGCGATGCCACACCAGCACCAAGTGCCACTGACAACAGAGTTGCCCCTCGCTTTGGGATCATCGGGCACCAACATCAAGTGCCACCGACGACAGGCGGTAGCCTGTCGCTTCGAGGAGAAGCCGTATCCACGATTGCTGAAAGCATTTGAAAAGTATTAGTATTTCGACAAGAAAAGAATTATCGTATCCCACTTCTGATGTGAGATTTATAATAAAGAAGAGAAGTTAAGGCAGTGGGCTTTAATAGTGATGATAAATTAAATCCAATGATTACTAATGAGAGTTATCATTTATCAATTATTTGTCAGGTAAGGCCAAATACTAAGTAATTAAAAATCAAGCAAAGCATCTGCTGTATTATTTCAAAGTAAGAATCCTAATCATCTAAACAGGCTTCTATAATAATTAGAAGCTAACAACCTAGTGTTTACTTTTATCTCAATGTATAAAATAAATAGCACAAGAGGGTAGGTGATAAATACAGAAGTAAAACCAACCAAGTCCAATAATAATTGAATTGTATTGTTCAGCATTGATCTATTTATATTAAAATGAATCTACCACCCATTTCGCTAAGGTGTTTAGTCATGGAGAAGAAAGGGCAAAGAAACTCCATAACACACATCTTTTAAAACATTAGAACGTTGAGTAAAGTAGTAGGTACATATTGGTACACAGTTACAACAGGTAACCTATAAAAGGCAAATGATTACATTACATTATAATAAAATATAAGAATACTTAACTTCAGTAAGGTCCGCTGTGTTTGCTCTGGGCTGTCGATACAAGACTGTCCCCTCTCTGTCGAGGTAGGGTACTTTTATAACACTGCCATCGCAAACAGGGCGGATGTCGACTATCACATGATCTTAATATTAATCATTATTTATTTTAGGTTTGTTGACAAAAGGTATGTTGACACACCCAATTTACAATAATAAAATCAGTGACATTGATGGTCTACGTATTAATAATTTACAATAATAATAAGCGACTTAAATTGTCAGTTTACACAACATTATTATTTCCCATAATAGCTATTGCCAACTGCATGTTGACAATAGCTTAGTATAATGTCACTCTTAGTACATTGACAGTATTTAATTTACGATGAATAATTAGTTACCAGTATTGACAATTCACATAATATTATTAATCGTATTGTCACATTCCTAAATATTAAATTAAACAACATACAAGAAAAGACCACTTAAACCATACTCTTTCCGTACATTGATATTGAATCCGGAAACGGAATAACGATTCTGTTTTAAATATCACAACAAATATTCATTTCGGACTCCCAAGTTTATGATTAGATGAATTTTAGCATAATAATTATGTGTCCAATTTTATCGTAATATAACACATGCAACCGACATTTATTATAATAATTTCAAAGAATATGAAACGTAACTGATATTTATACTTCAAAACATGATTCCGCCGAGCTCTTATTCCCCCGAGCTTGAACTGCAGAAAGTTGGAACTTGTCCCCCACATTACAGGCGTCTACGATATAATGACAATGCAAATTGCAATGCTGCACCTCGGCGTCAGAAGTTCCCTCTATGTCGAACGCGAAGAAAAGTTCAAAACTAAGTGCTAAAACTACAATATTATTCGAAATGGTGATTTGTGTACGTATTTTCTTTTACGGAATTTTAAGTCTTTTCAAGAATTCACACCAGTTTCGCTTTATTGTTGTTCTTATTTTGTATAAGTATAGTTATATTAGCATAGAAATGGCAGATATCTAATTTTTTGAGTTTTATTTACTTACCTGTGCATTCCAAAACGGATTTTTATTTATTGCATATATGCATCATAGTTTTTGCATTATCCACTAAGTATACCTACCTCAAATACAATAAAATACAATATCTCATTACTAACATCTTATTCATTATTAATAAATTCTTAACATTTTGCATTTAATATTAAATAAGTTTTAGTATTTAATGAGTTAATTAAAATCTAATTAATGGCACGTAATATTAATAAGTACGTAGTAATAAAAAACCCGAAAATACCTCTCCGAATAAAGTGGCCCAACATTGAGACCTGGAGCCATATCCAAATTGAGAGATCACGACTAGAATGAAAAATTTTAAACCATAAAAGGTACTTCACATAAGTTATAGTGGCCTTGTTATCGAAAATGAATAAGAGTCTCTTGTAGCAGACGCGACGTCTACTTGATTTATTATCGCACTCCTACATAAGCATTACAGTATCTAGATAACAAAATGTAAACAAAATAATTTACGACGCGAAATAAAATCTGGACAGACTCAAATGACATCAGAAGGTGGACGTACTCATAAAGAACAGACGCCCTGCTTTATCTTTTACATGGACATAAAATTGAAAAGAGGAGTAGGTACATCTCGATATACGACCAGTAGCTTCTCGATTCAAATCGTCTATTGAACGAAATCTTTTCTATGTGAATACACTTTGTCATAAGTCATAACTTTGATCATTCAACGGTAAATTGCATGTTCTCCATTGAGTTTTGTTGTTTATCTGTTACTTTATTTTTCATATTAAGTTCCTGTATTGCCTGTACTTCATACATATTTATGGAAGACACTTTATTTGCAAACTTGAAAAAGTAGTTTTAAAGTTTAATGCATTGCTTATTAGCATTTCAAGCTGACATGACATTTTGAAAAAATCAAAACTTTATTTATATTGACTTAAAAAAATTAATTCTTTATATTGACTCCTTATGGTGCCTGTATCTTGTAGTATTTTGTATTGTATTATTATTGATCTCATGACTCGTAAGAGAAAATAAGAGGTGTCATTGTATTTGATGAAAGAGCATGGGTTTGACTCGCAGCTTTTGGGGACTGCAATTACTTTCATATGGCACAATTTTATTATAAATCGAATCTTTAAAAAAGAACAACCGCCGAGTTTTTTTGCTTGTTCTTCTCGGTAGGAAAGGCGTTCCGAAACCAGTGATAGATGCATTTGACGATTCAAAAGTACTTGTAAAAGTTTTGATTAAAACATATTTTTTTTAAAATATTTATTAGCACTAATCTTTTCCATTGTATCATCTAAAGTGATTATATCTCCCCTTTATTTAACATATTCTTACAAAAGTCAAATCTTTTAAAGCGATAATACCTTTTCACGAACACCAAAGGTCGTCGTCATTTGTCTAAGTACTCTAAGTCAAGTCGCAGAGGTTTGATCTACGCAATGCGATATAGGATTCAATAAACACTGTGTGGTGAGGCATAAAAAACTGCCTATCGGTAGTCCACACACATATACTTACTACGTGATATGTATGCCGAATAGATTACGCACAGATGAATTACTTTACCGTTCGTTTTATGCCTTCACGTTATTGGACTCTCAGAGTACAAAGACAAACTTAACTTTTATGGCTATAATCCATACTTGCATATGATTACATACTAGCTTATGCTCGCGACTTGATCTGCGTGGACTACTCAATTTGACCCCTTTAGGGGTTGAATTTTCAAAAATATTTTCTTAGCGGATGCCTACGTCATAATAGCTATCTGCATGCCAAATTTCAGCCCGATCCGTCCAGTATTTTGAGCTGTGCGTTGTTAGATTAGTCAGTCAGTCAGTCACCTTTTCCTTTTATTACATACTAGCTTGTGCTCGCGACTTTGTCCGCGTGTACTACACAAATTTCAAAACCCTACTTCACCCCTTTAGGGGTTGAATTTTCAAAAATCCTTTCTTAGCGGATGCCTACGTTATAATAGCTATCTGCATGCCTAGCTCGATCCGTCCAGTAGTTTGAGCTGTGCGTTGATAGATCAGTCAGTCAGTCAGTCAGTCAGGCAGTCACCTTTTCCTTTTATATATATTTATATTTAGATTGGCGAAAGTGTCTACTGTCTGTTACATTTTCATTGTCCATCCACTTATCCGATTTTGAAAGATAGAGAGATAGCTTGCAGGCCGAAGACGGGCACAGGCTTCTTTTTAGTCTGGAAATCAAGTGTCCCAACTGGATTTTTATTTAACCCGAATCCACGCGGATTTGTTTGTGTGATCCACGCTCGAGTAATTTTATTCAAGTTTCTACCAAAGAGTTGAAGGAGATTTCTATATTATTAGTACTTAAAGCCACCCGTGCGAAGTCTGGATAAGTCAGCTTGTAGAGTCATATAATTTGCATACTCTTAAGTTATTTGCACTTTCCTCATTAACAATTTTACTGTTGAAGTTTATACAGTTTTATGTAATTCAATTACTTTATCAGCGATTTTCTCTCTCAAGAAACGCACAATAAATGTACATTCCGTGTAAACGAAAGAGATATATCAAAAGTTGCTCTCTGACTGTTTACACTGCCGGCGACGACTCGCTTTACAAGTTTTGTCGTTGAGCGACGAGCTTTCAAAAATAAACTCGCTCAGCGATGCTCGCTCGCTTGAACACGTGTCACGCGCGCGCAGGTTTGCTGAGCGACCGCGGGTGAATGGCGCGAGTAATCGCTCGTCGCACTTGCACACTCGCTTATATCCCGGCGACAAAACTATCGAAACTACCCACTCGCTTCCCGCTGATCGCCAACTGGTTTATAGTTTCTACTTCTACTCGATTCTCGGCTGTCGGACCACTATCTAATGGTGGGAAGCAGATTTTATGTACGTATTTATTAGTTACCTTGAAATAAACCTTGCAGTTACTTCTGTTAACATCAATTTCGCCTTATTAAGAAAGCTTAAACAGGATACTTCATGTCATACCTTAATTGTGTTATTTACGACTTGGTGCACTGTTTCATATATTGTTTATTCTATATTACTAGCATTCTATATGTTTTCATGTCATGTTGTTTGTTATACTCACTACCAATATTATAAATACGAAAGTGTGTTTGTTTGTTGGCTTGTCCTTCAATCATATCACGACGGAGCAAGGATATAGTTTAAGACATGGAGAGTGACATAAGCTACTTTTTATGCCGGAAAATTAAAGAGTACCCACAGGTTTTTTGAAATCCCAAATAAATGCGAACGAGTTCATAAGCATTAGTAAGCCTTCAATATGTTTTGATATATGTTGTTTGTTATTATAAATAATATAAACGAGATCTGCTGCTGTAATATTAATGCGATTTACTCGTACTTTAATGGTCTCTATAAAATTTTCAAGCTCTATTTTCGTGTTATGAATATTTTATCCCTGATATTTTACGACGGTATCCAAACATGTTTCTCTTAGATATTTGTCTGTTCTACATTACGTTCCATGAACTATGACAACCAGGCAAGCCGACTCGACCGCTCGACTCGAATATATTATAATGCAGGAAACCACGAGCCAGTCTAGTATTCAATTTATCTTCTAAAAATCATAAATTCAGTGTAATGATATTTTGCATCCGCTATATATGTGGATTGTAGATTCGCCCCGTTTTTGGCATGTTATTTTGCATTTTGGTCATCGCTAATAAATTTTTGTTAGAGTGTTATTATGGGTATTCGATTTCAGAGAATATTTAGGACAATGTTTTGCGTTTTCCTTGAGATTACGATGATTTGTGAATTTTCTTCTGAAATTGAATGTTCTTAAAGTGAAGGCTGTTGAAGTTATAGGGATGAAATCACTATTTTATGAATTACTAGCTGATGCCCGCGACTTCGTCCGCATGGATTTAGGTTTTTTCAAATCCCCTGGGATCCCTTTGATTTTCAGGGTTTAAAGGCAGCCTATATGTATGTATGACCCGGGATGTAAGCTGCCTATGTATCAAATTTCATCAAAATCGGTTAAACCGTTGGGCCGTGAAAAGCTAGCAGATAGACAGACACACTTTCGCATTTATAATATTAGTATCGATAAGACAAAATGTACGTAATTTACCTAGGCATACCGCATACTTTAAGTTTTTGCATATTTCTGTTTACAATCCAGATTAATCGAGATAATAAAGTGATCGTATTACGCACAATCTAGTTTCACTAGGTCAAGTTAGAAACTGGCCCAGAACAGGAATCGAACGCCCGACATGACAATTATCGATTATTAACCACTTAGTTCGAGGTGAAACTGCTTAATGCTAACCAGTCCGAGCCTTTCCCTTTACGAGCAAAACGTTAAGTTAGAGGAGATTTAAGTTTTGTGGAAGAAATACTCTTTTGAGACATGTTTCCCTGGTAGATTAACATCGGTTTTTAGTGACAATGAATCAAAAACTGAGAATTTAGAGAATAAAAGTGTCTACTCTAAATTTAAAATTGGCTTTGTTAAATAAAGCGGATTGAAAAACTAACAAACTCGAAATTATGAACATTTTGAACACACTTCAAACAAACTTTTACCTACCTCTTTGTAATTCTTTTGTTCATACTTAAATAGAATAATGAATAAGCTTAACAAAATAAAAATCAAAAGGCCATTAAAACTCTAAAACACAGTTTGGGGAAACGTTAAAAACTCAAGAATAACCAACCCAGCCGAAATGAATTAATTAAAACTACGTTCGATCGGAAATTTTAAACAAACCAAAGTTCCCTAAGTCCAATATGTGCAATTACTTCGAATCTTGTTAGCTAAAGTAAATTTAAAGCAAGTACCAATAAAGTTTATTCAGAAACAACGCTCTTGTTTGACCCCCAGCAACCCCGGGTAATTGTAATGGATTGGGGGTATTGGTTTGAGTTAATAGAAACAAGCAGTGATCATCTAACTCCGATTGTTTATACAGGGCTCCAAGTAAATGACTGCAGCCCTCTTGATTTCTGTGGCCTTGGTACTTATAAAAGGCTTCCTTAATTAAAGCAAAATCCTTTTAGTTCCGGAAATAATTAATTATGGGAAGAAAACTTTACACTGATGAGTATAAGTATAACTTGCTAGCTTATGCACGCTACTTTGTCCGCGTGGACTACACCGAACTCTTATTTAAATAAATTAAATATATATAAATTAAATATATATAAATTAAATAAGTTAAATTTTTTAGTGATAAGTTTTTCTGTATGTATATTGTATATACTATATATAGTTTTTTTTTGTTGTCTACTTAATAATAATTTCAAATAGATATCCTTAGTTTTTTGGTTAATAAATAATGTAGTTAAATTTTCAAAAATCAAATGAGGAATATGCAGTAGGTACTCAGCAAAAATCAATTTGTTTTGTAAATTTATGAAATAAACAAATTCAGGAATATTATGATATCAGATTGTTTTTTGTTTTTTTGTTTTTAATGATATAATATCTATGTAAATGCATAAACAGGTTCTAGGTTCAGTTTCTGGTTAAGGCAGCTTAGAAAATTACCTACTTCATCTACAATGGCTAAATCCAAGAATACGGTATTTGACCACTACTCAAATCAGTGACTTTTATCAAACGTCAAAACGCGCGCTTAGTATGGGAGATTCTATGAAATACAAGAATGTGATGTCACATCATAATGACGTTCTATTTTAGTTTAATCAATAATTTAAAATGGTTATTACACTTAAAACTACGTGAATTTTACTTATTCTGGAAGATCCTCTATTTAATAATCACTGAAAAATAATTTATTTTTGTAGTCAAATACCCAATTCTAAAGAAATCTTCCGAAGAACAAGAAACTCGTCAGTGAAAAACTTTTCAAAGGGCATCTCAAGAACTGCTATAGATACAAAGAAGGTCATACTGTGTCCTAAGCCTTAAATAAATTAAAGAAAAAAAAAACACGCATACATTTGTTAGTTTAATAGGCAGGTAGACAAATAATTACGTGTTATTTTACGTGTGACCCAGAAATTATACGCAATGAATGGTAATGGTAATAATAATAATTGTCTAAAAAAAACCGGCCAAGTACGAGTCAGGCTCGCGCAACGAGGGTTCCGTACTACAGTCGTATCTTTTCAACATTTTGCACTATAATTCAAAAACTATGATGCATAAAAATAAATAAAAATCTATTTTAGAATGCACAGATGAAGACCTTTCATATGATACCCCACTTGATATAGTTATCTTACTTCGAAAATAGAAAATACTAATTTTTAGTTCATGACCACAATTTTTTTGTGTGATGTAACCACAAATTCGCGGTTTTTAGATTTTTCCCCGAATGTCTGCTATAAGACTTACCTACATGCCAAATTTTATGATTCTAGGTCAACTCCTACCCTGTAGGTACCCCTTAGGTTTCTTGACAGACAGACCTACAAACAACAAACTGATTCGGTTCCGTTTTTTCTTTTGAGGTACGGAACCCTAAAACTTATTTAAATGAGATCTCTTTGGGACCTTTATTTCACCTTCCACAGATAGAGTGTTACATTACAAACAAGCTATTATTTGCGGCTACTAGTGAAGCAAAAAATGAGAGTGATTACCTTACAGAACGTGATTAGGTTGTAGGGACAGACAAAAAAATATTGCCGATGGAACTTCAATTTTTTTTTGCTTCGTCGTTTCAAATTCCAAGGTATTATAGGTTTTATTACCAACTAGATGATGCCCACGACTTCATCCGCGTGGATTTATGTTTTTAAATCTTTGATTTTCAGGATAAAAAGTAGCTTATGTCCTTCCCCGGGATGCAAGCTATATCTGTACCAAATTTCGTCAAAATCGGTTGAACGGATGGGCCGTAAAGGGATAGCAGACAGACAGACACACTTTCGCATTTATAATATTAGTATGGATTGATACTGATTAAAAAACAAGTCATTTAAAGTTTTCCTATAACCTCGACTGGCGCACTGCATTTTTTTCAGCCCGTACATCAATGCGCATAAATTCTATCGTTTTGATTTTATGAGATTTTTACATTGACACTCGCGCTGTCAAGACCGTAAAATCATTTTCAAGTTTTTCTGTCGGTCTTTTTTGCTAACTGTACGACAAGAGTATCAAAGTATAAAGTGGTCAAAATTTCGAGTAGCTATACATAGATACTAATATTTTATTCCACTCTTAACCATCGCTCGCAGCGCGTGTATGGCCTTGCTTGCTATAACGATTGTAATTTTGAAACTGGTATAGTATAGTTCCTATTAGAGATGGCCATTATGGCTACTTTTCATTTGGTGAAATTATTTTTCAACACAGGCGATTTTTCACGGATAGTGATTTTTCTATTTTCGCACTTACAATCGATTGCTATATTAATTTTACTAGGAATTATGATCACGATCAAGAGCGCTAATATTATTTCACACATGGTTTTTCACGGAAATTTACTTTCCGAACTTATAAGTGCGAAAATTCGCTTAACGTGAAACGTAGCAAACGATTGCTTGATTAAGTAATTTTACCAGATGTTTACCACTATAGTAAGACCAGAAATCTCATGGCAAATAGGCATAATCACGAAATTTATGTATTTAAAAAAAAAAATTTCAGTATGACACTGAGTAACAATATCCACCACAGAGTACTATATACATAGGATATTCACAGAGTACAGTGTTGCTAACTTTGGAATTTCATTTCCGTATTTTTCATGAGATTCTGACCACCTATACCAATATAGCACGCAGCAAGGAATTTTCTCGCTCGTGCGCTCTTTAGCGTCTTGCAGCGTCTTGCGCGAAATTTAAACAATAAAGCGGTATTAAATGTAATATTTATAAGGTACCAAGTGTTATTATCATGAAAGGTTATCACATGATTTTTCACATGCTACACACCTGTGACATGGCCCACCTCTAGTTCCTATGGTTATATTTAGCTTAATGGTTATTGTAATAACGACCTGCTATTTTGATAATGTAGTCGTAAGAATTATTATTATGTGTCTCGGAAATTGCTCTACTTTTTTTATTCGATGACATGTTTACTCGTAGTTAACATTTGCGGTTTCTGATGGTCAGGGATTTAACGTACTTACTAGTTTGTTTTTAGGGTTCCGTACCCGAAGAGTGTAGCGGAACCTCCGCTGTCCGACCGTCGCGTCCGGCCGTCTGTCTGTCAGCAGGCTCGTGAACCTCTATAGGTAGCGAGTTGAAATTTTCACAAAATGTGTATTTCTATTGCCACTGTAATAAAAAATAATAAAAATTTCAACATGGTTGCTAGGAAAATTAACAAAACCGGCCAAGTGCGAGTCAGGCTCGCGCCCGGGGGGTTCCGTACTACAGTCGTGTTTTTTCGACATTTTGCACGTTATATCAAAAAAAAATTTATTTATTCATAAAAATAAATAAAAATCTGTTTTAGAATCCACAGCTGAAGCTCTTTAATATGATACCCCACTTGATATAGTTATCTTACTTTGATAATTGAAAATACTAATTATTAGTTCATGACCACAATTTTTTTGTGGGATGTAACCACAAATTCACGGTTTTCAGATTTTCCCCCTAATGTATGCTATAAGACCTACCTACCTGCCAAATTTCATGACTCTAGGTCAACGGGAAGTACCCTGTAGGTTTCTTGACAGAAAGACAGACAACAAAGTGATCCTATAAGGGTCCCATTTTTCCTTTCAATACGGAACCTATCTGAAATATCAGAACGAAAGGTACAAAAAGTATATTCCGAAGATGTATATAGGATATTTTATCCCGGAAAATCAAATAGTGAATGAAATTTTCAAAAAGAACCTAAAACCACACGGACGAAGGTGTGGGCATCGGATTGTTTATTATAAGTTTAATTTGAAGTAGATGGACTTAATTATTTGTCAATTTCTGAAGGTTAACCGTTCCATAAATTAAGTTAATAGTTAGGCATTAACTTTTTGCGCTGAGAGTAGGTATTGGGAACCCAACGCGGACATGCTCGATCTCATGCATTATTTATTTTACACGCTGTGCGAATTTAGAAGTAATATATCTTAATGATTTGAAGAATATTAGCCATGTCAAATGACTAATATTCGCCTTTCCTCTCCAACTAAGCGTCAGGCTTGTACTAGGAGTAGGTACGACAATAGTGCAACAGGCGGGGTTTGAACCGTCGACCTTTCGGTTTTCAGTCCACTTCTTTACCGATTGAGGCTAATTGACTCCCAATACTCATTAGGTACCTACTAAAAATGCAATCCTTTGTGGGGCCCAGGGCTTCGATCCCAGGCACACACCTCTAACTTTTCGGAGTTTTGTGTAATTAAATATCACTTGCTTAAACAGTGAAGGAAAACATCGTGAGGAAACTTGCATGCCTCAAAATCTAAATATATAAAAGGAAAAGGTGACTCACTGACTGACTGATCTATCAACGCAAAGCTCAAACTACTGGGCGGATCGGGCTGAAAGGCTTGCAGATAGCTATGTATTATCACGTTGGCATCCGCTAAAGATGGATTTTTGAAAATTCAACCCCCAAGGGGGTGAAATTGGTGTTGTCGCGAGCATAAGCTAGTTCTCTATAATTATCTAAAAGGTGTGTGATATCTGCCAATCCGCACATGGTCAGCCTGGAACATGGAATATGACCTTATGATGCCAGTAGTGGTGATAAACATAGATATTATAGTTCCCATGAATCCCGTATCCCTGAATGGGAGGCCAAAGTCATAATCACCGCTTTAGTTATGATGGTGTTCAAAATGGTGTTAATATGGGTACCAAGTCAAGAGTGAATAGGCATCTTCTAGGCAAGATCGCTCCATCTTAGGCTGCATCATCACTTGCCAGCAGGTCTGATTGCAGCCTAGCGGTAGTCTATAAATAAAAAACCGGCCAAGTGCGAGTCAGGCTCGCGCAATGAGGGTTCCGTACTACAGTCGAATTTTTTCGACATTTTGCACGATAATTCAAAAACTATGATGCATAAAAATAAATAAAAATCTGTTTTAGAATGTACAGGTGAAGACCTTTCATATGATACCCCACTTGATATAGTCACTCACTTCGAAAGTTGAAAATACTAATTATTAGTTCATGACCACAATTTAATTTTTTTTGTGTGATCTAACCCTACATTCACGGTTTTTAGATTTTTCCCCAAATGTCAGCTAAAGGATCTACCTACCTGCTAAATTTCATGATTCGTACCTCAAAAGGAAAAACGGAACCCTTATAGGGTTCCGTTTTTCCTTTTGAGGTACGGAACCCTAAAAAAAATCAAACAGGTCATTAATCCAATATTTATTTAAAGGTGAACTTGACAAGTTTTTGTAAGAATCATCAACGGTTTTAATTTAATACAAAAGCCCGCCATTAAATCCCAACCGCAGACGCCGAATCACTTGTAATAAATTATTGCTCAAACAATATCCAGCTAGTAACTAGTTACGAAACCCCTAACTTATTGCTACGCCAAAGAAAAATGTACGTGCAATTTTGTGCTGTAGCACGAGTGTAATAAAGCGTTAAATGGCGTACATAAAATTGATGTACGACCACGAATTTGGTCGGTACGGTACAATGAAACAATAATCTTCTTCCATATATGGACTCTCCAAATTGGTAAACACAAAAATGGTTGGCGACATACATTTATGCTGCACTAGCTTATACCCGCGAATTCGTCCGCGTGGACTACACGAATTTCAAACCCCTGTTATACCCCTTTAGGAATTGAGTTTTCAAAAATCCTTTCTTATCGGATGTCTACGTCATAATAGCTATCTGCTTGCCAAACTTCAGCCCGATCCGTCCAGTAGTTTGAGCTGTGCGTTGATAGATCAGTCAGTCAGTCAATCAGACAGCATTTCCTTATATTTAGACTAGTGGTTGAAGGTGACTTTGTTTTGGTCTATAGTCTATTGTCCGTAAGCTGTTTTAACGCTACTTAACCTATTTTAGATAAAAAGAAATGGCTTTCACTACTTTAGTGCATTAAGTTCTATCTATTCTTTATCTTTACTGCGATAATCTGTAATGTAGATATCTATTCTGCTATAGAAGTAGTTTTTACTGATTATGGTTAACTAGCTTATGCTCGCGACTTCGTCCGCGTGGACTACAAAATTTCAAACCCCTATTTCACCCCCTTAGGAGTTGAATTTTCAAAAATCCTTTCTTATCGGATGCCTACGTCATAATAGCTATCTGCATGCCGAATTTCAGCCCGATCCGTCCAGTAGTTTGAGCTGTGCGTTGATAGATCAGTCAGTCAGTCAGTCAGTCAGTCAGTCAGTCAGTCAGTCAGTCCGTCAGTCACCTTTTCCTTTTGTATATATATAGATGTGGTCGTGGTTATAAGCCACCCAATCTAATCAAGTTACTGATTTGTTTTGTTGTTTTTTTAAAAGGATATTTAGCCATGTTAATCATGACTAATATTCCCTTTTCCCCTCCATCTAAGCGTAAAACTTGCGCTAGGAGGACTTACGACAATAGTGCAACGGGTGGGATTCGAACCGCCGAAATTTCGGAATTCAGTCCGCTCGTTCTTAGTCGTTGGGCTATTGAAACTCTGTCATCATCATCCTCATCAACCAATAGACGTCCACTGCTGGACATAGGTCTCTTGTAGGGACTTCCACACGCTACAGTCTTACGCCGCCTGAATCCAGTGGCTCCCTGCGACTCGTCTGATGTCGTCCGTCTAGCTAGTGGGGTAAAGACCAACGCTGCGTCTTCCGGTGCGAGGTCGCCATTCCAGCACCTTGAGACCCCAACGGCTATCGGTTGTACGAACTATGTGCCCTGCCCATTGCCACTTTAGCTTCGCATTGAAACTCTGTATTTGATTGATATTTGATTCATAAATTTGCCATCTTAGTTGCATCATGCTATCTAATAATTTTTGGTCCTGGTTTTATTTTTAAAACCTGCAGCATAATGCTGAGCTGGGGCCATTTCATCTTGTGCCAAGTGGGTGCAAGAACTCGTGTTAGATTTAATTGATTATTAAGTACTTCTTATTATCTACTAACTACTATCTACTAACCATTAACTTTAAGTTTATTTGTACCTTAGGCATAAGATAAATGAACCAGTTTTCTTTCTTTCTTTTTTTCTTTCTAATATCTGAATAAAACAAAACTTCGGTTTCCTTCGGCGATGCCTTGCAGTACGATAGTAAAAAGGCGAAGGAGGAACCAGGTTGAAAAGTTCTTCGGCACACTCTCCGAAATATATCCTGTAGAATACCGATAGACAGATTTGTTTTTGTATAATGCGCAGTAATACGCCTCGTGTTCAGATCAAACTAGGTAGGTTGTTTTGCGGGGGGCACATCTATTTTAAAATGTACATATACCAGATTGTCAATCAGACAAAATATACGCCGTGCGTTATAAAAAACGTGTATAGATAATCTACATGAACGTATAGCTCGCCTAGTTAAGATTCGAGGCATGTTCAGGTGAATAGACGATTATGGCGAAAAGGGGTCGAATCGACGTATCTTTAGAAAAGGCCCGAGTTCATCGTGACTGTTGACACGTGTCGCGAAGCCAGGTCGAGATTTGCTGCTAATGTAAGCCACGGACGGGGAAAAGTGGCTGTAAATTGCTTTTTGAAAAAGTTTACGGTTTACTACAATGTTGTGTTACTTTTTCTTTGCGTTGTTTCCTCATTGCTGAAAGTCGTGACCTCTTTTTTTTCTTCTTTTTTGAGATAATAATGCGGTGGGTTCAGTGTTGCTTACAAGTGTAAGAATTGTTTAAAATTTAGGCAAAATAGTGGTTTTAAGAATACATTTCAGTAGAATAGATAGATAATAAAAATAGATGACAGAAAATACATAAGCCTAATTATTAAAAACTTTGACCTCCTATTCGGGGGGGGGGGGGGGGGGGGGGGGTTTAAGCAAGTAAATATCACATGCTTTAATTTGAACGAAAACATCGTGAGGAAATCTTTACACCTGCTAGTTCTCCATAATTTTCGATTCAGGTGATGATGATTATGAAATGAGCCTTACGCCTTAAAACTTCTTTTCAATGTCTTGTATATTCTGTCAGGTTTTGTTGCAATAAACTTTAATCTATTACATTCAATTACGTTGTATTCTAGTTATGCATTGAAATGATATCTCACCCTGATCTAGCCATGTCCCAATGTTACTTGGATTCGATAACAATGCCTGCGGATTTAACCCTAATCCATACGTCAACAAGACGTCAGGCATCGGGTATTGAATTCGAAACCATTCGTGTTTATCGCCTCTAGGCTTACCACCTGAACTGTAATAAGCCTGTCAGTTCATTAACTTGAATAGAGCCTGCACCTAATGGTATTAGACGTAACGTTTGTGCCTAGAAACTATAGGCTGACGTTTAGATGCTAGCATTATCTTACCTAAATCTATAAGATTTTATAAAAAGCTTCCAGAAGACATATTGGAGATGTCTCTCAACAAGTTCAAAGTTTTCATAAAACGTAAACTAATTGAAAAATCCTATTACAATGTAAAGGATTATTTAAGTGATAAGCAAGCTTGGGAATGAGTTGCTTAACGGATTGTGATAGTTCTAATAAGTTTCAATAATTTTGTAAAGTGGTGATAATAAAAAGAATACCCGGCTGAGTTTGTTGTGGGCTCTTCTCAGACCTGGGCGCGTTTGGAACCCTCGTAGCTTTAGTTTTAAGTTTGCGAAATAATTATCACCACTATATCTTAGAAATCCAACATCTGACTTTCAAAAAGAGTTATTAATTACCTACCTATTTTGAATAAATCATTTGACTTTGACTTTGACTTTAAATAGGTACTAGGTAGCTTTCTTTGCGTGTTCTATCACCTCTATAATGGAGAGTGTTCCGAAGAGTTGTTTGATCTCATTCCACCCTCCTTTTTCTACAACCGCCCCGCTCGCCACCGCAAACAATTCCACCCTTACCACCTGAGTGTTTGAAGCACTTCGACCACCCGTTGTGCCAGATCTTTTTTCCGCGCAAATGCAAACTGTGGAATCAACTCCCTTCGGCGGTGTTCCCATTAGATTACAACATGGGGTTATTGAAGGGGCAGACCAACAAATTCCTGTAAGGCCAGCAACGCATTGGTGGTTCCTCTGGTACTGCAAAAGTTCATGGGCGGCGGTAATCACTTAACATCAGGTGACCCATCTGCTCGTTTGCTCGCCATTTTTATTTGAAAAAAGCAACGCGGCGACTACAGCTATACCATCGTGGTGACCAGCGTGGTGGAAACTAATGGAACTCAGAACTCAGAGGAAACCCGTGAAGTGAGCCGGCGATGGCTCCAGATGATAACGATGACAGACTTGTAAATTCGGTTGCAAATGCGGTTTAAGAAGCTGAGGTATATATTGATAGGTAGGTATCATTTACAGATAACAAAGTTAAGATAAAACAAACATAGCAAACAGCGCCCCCCCTCACGTGCCTGGATAAGAACAAGAAATTCAATCAGCATCCGTTATTGAAAATGAACCGCTCCAGAATTTCAATGTACCTACACCGAAACCGTATAAGATTTATTGCTAAGATCCACAGAGTTGTCGTGTCCTAGAGAGTGTAATATGTCCCGCTACAATGACCTGATTTGACTGCTGTACAATTTTACGTCGTTGTACGCACTTTTTGCCATTTAGTAAATTATCGTTTAAATAAGAAGAAGAAAGTTTAAATAAGTTTAAATAACTCTAAAATCGTTAGAGTTTAATTTAACGATTTTTGAATTATTTAAACTTTATTTGAAGATCCGTGATAGCCGTTAGATTGCCCACCCAGTGAGGTGGGCAATCTAACGGCTGACTGATTGACTGCCTGATCTATCAACGCACAGCTCAAACTACTGGACGAGTAGGCATCCGCGTCGAAAGGGTTTTTGAAAATTCATCCTCTAAGGGGATGAAATAGGGGTTTGAAGTTTGTGCAGTCCACGCGGACGAAGTCGCGAGCATAAGCTAGTCACAGTATAAGGAGAGACACAATACTCCGACGCCTTTGATTTCGTGGTAAATGACGACCACAATCACTCTGCCTTATAGGTAGGTCCCAGAATTACTGGGGCCGACTCGGGTCGCTAACTTACCGCGCTTTTGCTCTGCCTTGATAGCTTTGTCGAACCTCTGACAGGTAATAACATACTATCCTTACTCTGTGGTATAATTACGTTTTATGATAGGCCAATAGGGAAGAGGGTTTTATTTAAGCCTGTTGTGTTTGTATGAGGTTTGTTCCTCCATGGTCTAATTAACTCGATGCTTAGATCGAGTAAAAAACGCCTTAGAACTCGAGTAAGTACGTGATACCACATATTACAATGCTATAAACCTTGGCCCGTATGTTTCGCTCCGTGATTTTAAAGGTGAGCCGTTAAATTTTGATTGTACTACATTTAAAATAATCTTTTATAATGTTAGAAAGGTTTGTTTTGATAAAGATGTAACTGTTTCTATTAGTGTAACATTTTATTAAAACCCAGCGGTTTCGCTCGGCTGAAATTTTTGAAACTCTTGTCTTCTACATTTATAAAAAGTAAAGCTGACTGACTGACTGATTGATTGACTGACCTATCAACGCACAGCTCCAACTACTTTATGGATCGGGAAATTTGGCATGCAGATAGCTATTATGACGTACACATCCGCTAAGGAAGGGTTTTTGAAAATAGAGGTTGAAAAAATCCTTTCTTAGCGGATGTCAACGTCATGAATTACATACCAAATTTCAGCCTGATCCGTCCAGTAGTTTGAGCTGTGCGTTGATAGATCAGTCAGTCAGTCAGTTACCTTTTCCTGTTATATATTTAGATTTGTGACTACTCGACTGTTTTACGCGAATTCGAAACGAATAGTAGGTAAAAAATTCAAAATGGCCGCCATGGAAATAAAAAAAGTGTTATTTCTTACACGATGGTACCCTTCGTGTGCGAGTCCGACTCGCACTTGACCGATTTTTACATCAGTTTTGTAATTTTACATTTTTAAATTAAAGACTTGTGATTATCGCGTGTTTAAATTGCAGCCTATTAGAGATCAAATCAAAACTGGTGAATTTATCGGAGAAAACAAAAGGAGACCCCCTTCTCTTCGCCGATGTCCGCATGACTTGACTCGACACGTGTCCCGAATCCCAACGACACTTCTCCTGAACTTGATAGCACGAAAGTTCACAAGACGAAATCTTTCCGCCAACTCGAAACTCTTGAAACGTGTACCGGACGTGATTACTTGAGATTAGATGTCTGAAAACTGTGAAACTAACTTAAACCCGTTCTGTTTTTTAAACCTGTGTGTGATAATGATAACAATCAAATAGCTGACGCCGAAAACCGCACGTATTCAATTCTTTAATTGAATTGAATGTGTTGTTAATTTCTAGCGATAGAAGGGCTGGCTCATTTTTTTTGCGCAAAGAATCAATCTGTTAATCAGCTGTTCCCATGTTCACTTCATTTACTTATAAATAACAAGCAGACTAGCTGATGCCTGCGACTTCGTTCGCGTAGGTGTATGTTTTTAAAAATGCCGTGGGAACGTTTTCTGGGATAAAAAGTAGCCTAAGTCACTCTCCAGGTCTTTGACTATACCCATGTATAAAATCACGTCAATCCGTTGCTCTGTTGCAACATGATTGAAGGACAAAGCAGCTAGCGCGCACCAATAAAAATTTTTTTTTTACCAGTGTGGTGAGTTGCGATGCGTTTAAAATCCGCAAATTAAAAAACGTACGGAAACTTTCCGTGGTGCGCTCTTAGTCTGAGCAAAGTACGCTGTATAGATCTCAACCTCAGGTCTCAGCCCTACACACACATACATGAATCGGATGCGGACAGGCCGGTGCTTCGGTAGTAGTAACAGGTAATTAAATCAGTTCGCTTGTATGGAGTATCGAGGGTGTGTCAATGCCGCAAATAATATGAAATTCCATACAAAATTGAACATGAAAGGTGACAAGGGCCAACAGTTGAAGTAAATGTTGAGAAATAGTACCAACAATAGGTACCAGTGATTAGCAGCATTGAGAGTGTATATAACCCTGAATTACGAAATATGATGGATAGACATACCCGCCTACAACATCGAGTGCGATAGAATTCAAATCGAATGATAATTGCATCAGTATCTATTCAATACGGCTTTTGATTCCTGTTGCTATTGACTGAGAATGGCTTTATGTTATTGTGCCTTTTCAACGGTATATTGCTTGATAGCTTGTAAAAAATAAGCTGGTATTTTATTATGTGTTCTGTATTTACTAAGAGACCCTTCACACTAGCTTTTCTCCAGAGTATGCGTTCGTCGAACGTATGACGCCGCGAATATGCGACGTTACCTTTGGTCGCTGATTTAGCATAGCGTAGCGTGCAGTTATTATTTTGGTATTGTCATTAACAAAATGGATTTCTAATGGTGATGTAATTTTAAAACTAAAGGTTCCCAACGCGCACTGGTCTGAGAAGAAGATTGTTATTAACAAAATTGATTTTGTCAAGGAAACTACTACTAAACTACTCCTACTAACCAAAAGACTAACAAAGTCTTTTGGTTAAAATAATGGAAAGAATAAAAAAGCTAAAAATGAAAAGAGGACCTATAATGTAAGTTGCGTCTTAATGGAGCAAGGGATCGACCAGATTTTTTGCATGGATATAAATAAGGACAGGCTATTTTTTATCCTGAAAAATGAAAGAATTCCCATGGGATTTTCAAAAATCTAAATCCTCGTGGACGTCGCGTGTATCAGCTAGTAGGTAGACATAAAAAAATATTTTGCGATTGTACATGACGCAGAGTTTTAATGTCAACACGGTGCGGGCGTCGCGTTTTCGCGGCGTCATAGGTTCGAGGAACGTCTACGCTGGAGAAACGCTAGTGTGAAGGCTCTAAGAGAGCAATAGATGAATTCAAAAGGATGACGTCTGATAATATTGCGATTCATTAACTCGGTAGAAGTTTGTTATAGTTTCCAGTATGATAAATCGTGAGTTGTTTTGCGGAGGACAACGTCGTTAGGAAAGCTTTAAACATTATTATGATAATGATAAGTTAACCATAATATTATTATAAATGCGAAAGTGTGTCTGTTTGTCTGCTAGATTTTCACATCCCTCCGTTTAGTCTATTTTGACAAAATTTAATACATATATACTACGGACATATAGGTACTACTTTTAACCCGGAAAATAAAAAGTTCCCACGGCAAACTTTTATGAGACGTGCTTTTGAATCGTCAACTGAGTCTATCACTGGTTTGGAATACCATTTCAACCAGCAAGAAACTTGACTATTGCTCTTGTGGCGGTTGCCACAGTACAAACTAGATGGCGCTGTTCAATCGATGACGTAGTCCCGAACAAATGTACCGCTGACAGTACTCGCACTAGCAGAGTGTTCTGCAATCTGGACTATATATAGAAGTTTCAAGATACAACCGTCGGCCCAGCTGGCGCTACCGAGCACAACCAACCGCTCGGTGGGAGATCTCCCTTTGGTACGGTCGAGCCTGCACATCGCTCCCGTAAACTCTCTTCAAATATTTTATATAATTATATTTATGGCTAACAACTAAATTGTATAAAACAGGCTATAAACTGTAGGGTGCAGAATAAAGAAAAAAAATATCTAAAATGCAAACTATAGAACCGAAAACTCAATAGGTACTTTAAAATAAACTGCAACACTTAAAAAGATTCGCAACAAGGCAAATTGAGAGATTTAAAAAGAAAGAAAGCGCTTGACAAAAAGCCTTCTAAATAGGAAAGAAAATACTAGAGGATTCTTTTGAATTGTTTTAAATTTAAATATCACCGTCTCTAGGAGCATTGTCGACGCGATATATGTTAAATAAGGACGAGAGAAAATGCTGAGATATCGTACTAGGAAGCGAATGTAAATTGCGTATATATGTAGTATATTGTATATGTCATGCATATGTTGGTAGTTGATACCCAACTACGGACTGTTTTAACAACTTTACAGTGGACTAGAATATTTTTAACTCAATCGTAAAGTATTATAAAAACCGGCCAAGTCTGAGTCGGATTCGTGCACAAAGGGGTCCGTACCATCCATACTAATATTATAAATGCGAAAGTGTGTCTGTGCTAGCTTTTCACGGTCCAACAAATTAACCCATCTTGATGAAATTTGGTACAGCGTTAACTTACATCCCGGGGAAGGACATATTATGCTACTTTTTATCGCGGAAAATCAAAGAGTTCCCTCGGAATTAAAAAAAAAACCTAAATCCACGCGGACTAACTCGCGGACATCATCTAGTGCCTAATAATAAGCAATGATGAGGTAGGAGCGCGTTTGCCTAGATTCTAGAAGATTTTTTTTTTCGTTATAGGTGCACGCTTGACCACGATCACACCTGATAGGAAGTGATGATGTGGCCTAAGATGGGACGCGTATGCCTAGAAGATGCCTTCACACTTTTGACTTTTAGTAAAACTGCGGAACCATTCAAACCGGATCGTAAACAAACTCATTTCTTGAACTATAAAATATGCATTTAAATGTACAATAATGTTTTACAAATGTAATAAACTCGGGTACTATCTTGATGGCACTATTTTGCGAAAAGTAACAACCTATTAGTGTTACGCTATTGGACAGGCCCTCTCTCCCATTAACTATAGTATGCGACAGGTTGAGATGGCAATGGGGGAAGGAACGCCCCGCACATCCGCACATCCCCCGCGCTAATCCAATGCGGGCGAGCGCGGATGACCTGCGGGTGCCTGGGGCGTCCTCCCACCTCATACCCCAATTGCCATCTCGACCTGTCGCAGACTATAGATAATATATGAAAGTTTAAACGTATCACACACTCTAGAACGGTTTGTAGAACTACGCATATCTATGAATAATTTATCTAAATATATAAAAGGAAAGGGTGACTGACTGACTGACTGATCTATCAACACACAGCTTAAACTACTGGACGGATCGGGCTGAAATTTGGCATGCAGATATCTATTATAACGCAGGCATCCGCTAAGAAAGGAGCCGGAAAGTCCTTGAGTGGAGACCGCGTTTAAGCAAGCGTAGTGTGGGACGCCCTCCAGCACGATGGACCGACGATATAAAGAGGCTGGCGGGAAAGGGCTGGATGTGGAAGGCTGAGGACCGGGTGTGGTGGCACTCTTTAGGGATGGCCTATGTCCAACAGTGGATGTCCACAGGCTGATGATGATGATATAAAATACATAAATATTTAACACGCCCCAATAATAATTTCAATGTTACTCGAAATTTTTCTCAATAAAGCGCAAGATGTCGTCTGAGAGATTCCGTTCTTTATTCTCAAACGAACCCGATCAAATTGCTTCAGTAATAAGGGTCTGCCTTAATAAAATGATCGCTGGAGCGTAAATTTGATATCATATTTTGGGAGATTCTATTTATTTCAAGCAGCGAATTATTTCTTAAACGTTTTATATTTAATTTTATATAACAAAGTTCTCCGCACTTATTATTCCTAGTAAGCTTAAATGAACAAGTCGTGATATACTTTTATCTTTAGATTCAAATAATTAGTAGGCACTTATTATTAATCTGTATAATTTTAATCCATACTAATATTATAAATGCGAAAGTGTGTCTGTCTGTCTGCTAGCCTTTCACGGCCCATCTGTTCAACCAATTTTGACGAAATTTGGTACAGATATAGCTTGCATCACGGGGAAGGACATAGGCTACTTTTTTTCCCGGAAAATCAAAGAGTTCCCACGGGATTTTTAAAAACCTAAATCCACGCGGACGAAGTCGCGGGCATCATCTAGTGATACATAATTTGTTAGAGTAGTGTCGTTGGCACGTTGAGCTACATTAATAGGACTTTTTTTTTAAATCTTATAGGTACTTTACTATCATTACAATCTAGCCTATGGAGAGGCTAATAAGTATCTTTAATAGGATGAAGTCATAAATGTTACACTTGACAGCTACCTACAACTACATATTCCTTATTCTTAGGCTTTAAGACTACAAATTTTCTATATTTGTTCAATTTTACTTCTTTATTGTTATTTTTATAGGTTATTTACGCATTTTGGTGTTTTACCGTTGTCGAGTAAACAATAACCTTAATTGCCAAATTCCACTGTCAACGCAGAACCACAATTTGAGTGATCACATAAAATTACCAGGATCCTCCAAACATCATTTATATCTGGTTCATAATGTTCCGGGCTTTTCAATTCAAAGGGGTCGCCAAAAAGTTTCATTTCTACTATTGTAACTCATTATCAGCGAGCACAAAAGGCCTCATCTGGTGAGGCCCAACAATGGGGCCCGACCTAATCGCCATCCACAGTGCTTTTGTTCGTCGTTAAGGGACTGGGGATTGTCAACATCTTCATTAATATTTTCCCGTGCCGTATTATTCGCTAAAACTCTTAAGAGCTTAAGCCCATCGACTGAAGTGTCGGATTTAGCATGCCTTTCGTTTATTGCTACCGTTCTTGTACGCTTAGTAGAAGATTTTACTTGCCAACGTTGATAGTATTCGAGAGTCGATACACTTTAGCGTTAAAGTAAAATGGCTCTTAACTGCCTTGTTTTAATGCTCAAGTTTGTGCATATATTTACAGCCAGCGCTCCAAGCGGAAACGTTGCGAAACTAAAATCGATGGTACTGAATTTTTTACTTTAAATCAAGCTTCTTTAGGTCCATTTTACTTTTGTTTCAACTCTTGAATAAAATCTTATACTAAGCGTACTGTTTTGATGCCGTTTTGTGGTCTTTCCAAGAGATTAACATTGGAAATACTAATAATCTGATCTCAAACTTCGTAATTGCTTAGGTAGGTATATATTCTAACTTGCTTATGCCCGTGGCTTCGCCCGCGTGGTTTTAGGTTTATAAAATACATTAATTCATATTCGTAGAGCCTACTTCAAACACAGATGTCGAGTGTGTGACGCAAATTTTGCACGGGTTGGTTGGAGGTCATTGTCATGTTGTATTTACTGTGCATAATTTTAAGATTAGTAGGTATATTAAGAACCTGTTCTCGAATAACCAGACCCGAAGAATTCTTCTAAGGAAGTCGTTATTACTTAATCATATTTGAAAACTTTATCGAAACGACCTCCATTCTGATTCGCGAAAACCCCGGAATTGAAAACGTGCTTAAAACACGGAAATTTGTAGTACATAATATATTAATACCGGACATAGGTCTCTTGTACGGACTCCCACACGCCACGGTCTTGCGCCGCCTGAATCCAGCGGCTCCCTGCGACTCGACTGATGTCGTCCCTCCACCTAGTGGGGGGTCTTCCGGCACTGCGTCTTCCGGTGCGAGGTCGCCATTCCAACACCTTGGGACCCCAACGTCTATCGGTTTTACGAAGTAATGAATAATGTTCTCGAAAGCGTGTGAAATTTGTTATCCGCACTTGGCCAGCATGGTGGACTAAGGTGGTGGTGTACTTAGCTTATTCTGAGATGAGACCCGTGCACAGTAATATGCCCACGATAGGCTGTGATAATGATAATGATGATGATTAGTATGCGAAGACATACAGTACCCGGCAGGAAATATTGTACATCGACCTTTAGAAAGAGATTTGTAGAGCGTTGTCTTTGTCGTTGAGACCGACAGAATGTGACATAGGTATGAGTGACAGAGACAAAGCTCTACGAAGCAAAAACTTCTTTCTAATAGTCGATGTACAATATTTCCTGCCGGCTAATGCACCTATCTGAAATGAATAAAATAGATAAGAAAATGCAGAATGCTAATTTTTATGAGGAACTAATTCTGTGACTCAATTGTTACACCTTTCTTTAATCTAATGAACAATAGATATGACCTCTATTATTATAAACACGTGTATAACAATAACAACATGCGTAGAGATTAGAAGGCAAAGCCAGTAACTAATACATTCGTTCACAATACTAGTGATGCACGATATTTGCTTTGAATCGATTTTTGAATTCGTACGCCTTTGAATCGATTCTTAGAACAGAATCGATCTCAATAAATGGTTTACAAATTTTACATTTGGACAGAAAACATCTTTATAATAATATTATAATAAATATGAATCGTGGTCACGACGGTTATGTATATTTATGTCTTTAAAGTTTAATCAACGAAATAAGCCTTCAATAAAATCTTTCTTTTTATGTCATGCTATCAGCAACCATTTGTTATTATGTTTTTACTTTAAACTTTTACTATTTTTTAATTTTATTACAAATGCTAATCCTTCTTCGCGTTCAACATTACAAAACAAAAAAATTTCGACACAGCCTTTTCAGTATTCAGCTACGATTTACATTTACAGTGATATTATCGAGTGAGACGACACGTTCAGCTGCTCGATTGCGGTAGAATGACAGCTACAATGTCACGATCGTAATCATCTCTGATTGGTTGACGCTGGCTCACTATTGGCTACAATACATTGTTGCAATATGAATAGCACAAATTCAGCCAATCACAACAATTGAGATTATAGTAATGATTGATGCAGGTTTTACGAAATCGACTTACAGATCAAGATAGCTAAAAATTAGCGACAATCGTGAAATACCGTAGACTTTAATAACACAATCGATTGGCCTTACTCTAAAATCGATTCACGTGAGCATTGAAATGAATCGATATGAAATATCACTAGGTACGTCATCATTTGAATCGAATAAAAATCGAATCCTATGCATCCCTATTTACTTACAACACATAATATATCGTGTCCAGGAAGAGAAGCGGTTGCCCTTGACAACGCCAGTACATTCAAACGGCGTGCATTGACGTTATACTCTAAATAGAAGGTTGCCCGCCGTATATAGCCGGCTCGAGCACTCTTGAGCCTATCGGATTAGGTTCCGTAACATATTTTTTTCCTTTTTAGGAACCACGGATAATATTTTGTACAAACTTATTCTATCGTATTTTCGATTAGCTTTAGCTTGTGTGGTAGTTTTTATAGAGTCGCAAAGTAAAATATATTTATCACACATACACAGTCTCATTAAGTAGATGTTAAAAGTTAATGTTTATCCGTCAACGATCATCATCATCATCATCATCACCATCATCATTAACCGATAGACGTCCACTGCTGGACATAAGTCTCTTGTAGGGACTTCCACGCGCCACGGTCTTGCGCCACCTGAATCTAGCGGCTCTTAGCCGAAAAGAACCAAAACTTAACGTGCGGGTGACGTGTGGGTCGCCACGCACACCCGCACGTCACCCGCGCTTGCGGGCACCGGGTTAGCACGGGAGCTGTGTGGGTGTGCGGGGCGTTCCCTCCCCGATTGCCATCTTGACCTGTCGCGTACTGTACAATACAGAAGCAGGCCATAAAATTACCAGTCCCTTGTTAGCAGTAAAATTTTTGAGCAGTAAAAACTTGGAAAAATTAAATTATTTCACCAAATCCCGTGTCAGTCACTCCTTGAATACATAATAAGATATTTAACTAAGTAAATTCAGCCGTAAGACTGGGAACAAAATGAAAGCCTTGGTAGAACATGAAAAATGGTGTTTTGACGAGCTTCCTGGCGACATGGATGCTGTCCACTATAAGTGGAAGGTGTCAGATTCGATTTCCGGTAGGGGCAATTTGAAAATTAATCTGTACATATAAATAGGTTTGACTGACTTATACAGGTATCTATCAACGTACAAGTAAAATTAAATTACTTAGTAAGAATGAAGAAAGGTTTTTACAACTGTGAAAGTTTCATTTAAATCGGTCCAATGCTTTTTGCATGGTACGCGTACATGCAAATAACCAACAAACTATTAGAATTGTATATGAGTTGAAGGACAATAATTACCCAATGAATGGCTTCTAATCGACGTTTAGATATTGCCAGGTCTATGTTTCTTTGATGCTCTAATGATACGTTTTAATTTACATAGCGGCCATTTTGAAATTCGCAATCTTGGTTTTTAATTATTCGTTGTTATAGTGGCAACAGAAATACACACTCTGTGAAAATTTCAACTCTTCACTTATTACAGAGTTTTTTAGATACAGACAGCTGACAGGCAGACATACAGACGGATAGAAGGACCGACAACAGAGGCTCAGTTATAAGGTCCTGTTGGCACCCTTCTTGTACGGAACCCTAAAAAAATTTCAACGTCAAGTAAAATTAGTAAGAATGAAGAAAAGTATATGCGTGAAAGTTTCATTTAAATCGGCCCAATGCTTTTTGCGTGATACGCGTACGTGCAATTAAACAGCAAACTGTTAGAATTTTATATTACTTGAAGGACAATAATTACCCAGTGAATGGCTTCTAATCGACGTTTAAATATTACCAGGTCTCTGTTTCTTTGATGCTTTAATGATACGTTTTGTCTACCTGTCTGTAGACTGTATCAAAGTAACACAGCGTTTTATTTAGTGGTAATTAGTAGCTTTTTATGTAATGATAGTGTGCTTTGAGCTATATGGATTTGGAAATCTTTAATGGACTTAGTTAATTGACCATTTTTATTTTTCATTTACCAAAATTGTAGATACAAAGTTACTTAAAGTTATAAATTAAGTTACATTGGAAATGCTTATCTCTAAACAGAGATTTCTTCCAGCTTCCCATCCAAGGTTGTGATATACTACTGAGACCAATTATTTAATTAATTCTTCTGAGGTTGGTCAAAGTTATTATGATATTGTAAAAGATGTACTTACACTGATGTAGGTATATGAAATTAATATTTTCTTTAAATTTAATATTTAAATAATTAAATAAATATTTAAATAAGTTGTGTAAGGTTGGTTCATATTGAAAAAAAATAAGATCGAATTTTTTATTTTTTTATTTATTAAAAATGTTACAGTAAAACATAAAGCTAGCCTTATTTAATTGCTGTACAAATCACGCCCGTCTGGAATGATGCCAAGATCAAGAATACTGACTGCATTTTCGCACTGGACAGCCAGGCTGATCCTTTGTGCTAAAAATTAGCTAGCCCGTCTGTCACCAGAAGAAGGTATTAGCTGCGGGAAAATGTATTTTTTGATTGATTAACATTGACTTAAGATGACTTCGATACAATTCCTACCAAAGAATAAAGTAAAAAAAGTAGCCAATAGTAAGAAATAAGATAATCTGAGATAAAACATGTTTACGAATTGCTACAATTTTCTGCTGGCCCACAAATAGAGACAGTAAAAGTATCCTAATAATAGTATTAGCATCGGTAACCTGAATACGTTCGAGCGGTGCTGCAAAAACCTACCTCAGAGTTCACCTTGAAAGCCGGAGTGGGCGTAACAAACTTGATTTAGTCTCCATCTGACAAACCCTTTTTTTGTCCTGAATATAAATAAGACGAGCAAAAAATATAAAGTCGAGTGAGATTTTTTCCCCCTCGCTGTTCTGTTACCAGCGGGACCGAAGCCGAGTTTAGCGAAAGTAAGATTTGAATAATAAAAGACATATTCGCTTATAGTGCGGCGCTGTTGTTATGTTTTTATATCGTAAAGATTGTGCGCCCGAGGTTCTTGCGTATCCGCGAAAATACGGTGCGGAAACACCGTATGTTTAGATGTGAGGAAAATATGTGCAACAATCGGGCTGTCCTCATCACTTCCTTCACGATTCGATAATGATTTCCTGTGTCCTTCTCCGTCAATGTTTTTACAATACTTATTTAGCGGAGACGCGGAAGCGATGCGTTCGAGCACTTCGACTGTTTCACCAATACGTGCAAGATAGTTTGAAATAGATTAAAATTAGGTCACACGTAATGCGAACCGAGCACATCAATTCGCATTATCAGTCAATTACATATTCGGGTAGCGTTGCCATTGTAAAATTTTCCTACACCCAGCCATTAGAATTGATTACATTTATTCTAGTTTGTAATAATAGTAATAATTCCTATGATAACAATATCATTAATAGTAAGGACGCAGAGTTAATGGTGCAACGTCATGCATACTAATTGTACACAGGCAGCTCTTTGCCAGCGCTCGCCATATCGGACATGCTTGAAATAATAATTACGCTCTCCACAGTTTAACTGATAACACTGATTTCCTGTTTGAACTTAAATCTCAATAAGTAGTCGAGATTTTCCTCGCGTGAGAATTCCTCGACATAAACTAATGGATTTCATTTCTTTGTCCACAGACGAAAAAGAACAACCCGAACCACATCAAGAGACCGATGAACGCTTTCATGGTCTGGTCGCAGATCGAACGCAGGAAAATTTGCGAACAAACCCCGGATATGCACAACGCGGAAATATCCAAAAATCTTGGCCGCGTATGGAAGACGTTGAACGATGAAGAGAGGCAGCCCTTCATCGACGAGGCGGAGAGGCTTCGGCAGCTACATATGCGCGAGTACCCGGACTACAAGTACAGGCCTCGCAAGAAGACGGCGAAACCTGCGCAAAGAAGCGGCGCTGTCACTAAGCAGAAGCGTAAACAACGCGCCGATAGCAACAACAACAGAGGTGTGTCCAGGCGGCGAAGTCGACCTGCCCCTACGGTACCAAGCGTTCCCGTCGAAACGCCCGCACCCCCTGCACTGCCCGCGTCCCCGGCAGGGTCCCCCGATTCCCCTGAATCTGCCTGCTTCTACGACGACAACACGCGGCGCGATCAGACGGATCTCACGGATCTGTACTCGATCACGGATCTGCTCCCGCTGCCCGCAGACTGCGAGGTCGACCTCGACGCGCTCACGGACATGGAGTCGTTCGAGACGGCGTCCTCGTCCTCCGGCTCGCACTTCGAGTTCTCGTGCACGCCCGACGTGTCGGACATGCTGAGCGAGATCGGCGTGGCGGGCGACTGGGACGACCACACGTTCTCGTCGTACCTCACGTCGTCCTAGAGCGGTGCCGGGTCGCCACGGCCGCTGGCCGCCACCACTGATCTCATTTCGAGCCGCCACACGGGGGCCGACGACGCGGCGACCGCTCGCCGCCCCGCCTAGAGAGTGCCTACATCCAATTGACGTGTCGACATTTGGATTCAATGTACAAAGTTATTTAATAAGATTCGAGGGTGAAATTTAATTTCTAAGTGCACCAGCCGCGTGGCCGGTTTCATCTTCATTTTTCTCGGTTATTCCTTTGTGTTGAATGCGAACTATTGGGGAACGGCTCCCCGGCTGTGCCGGGCTTTCAAACCGTAGGCTGTGAGTTGGTTCTCGTTTAAACGTGTTGCTTTTCGTAAAGGTTTTGTTGAAAACAAAAACATTTGGGGTGATTTCCAAACGGCACGTCTCAGACGCATCTCAGTAAACAATCCGTCTTACTCTCCGTCGCTGGTAAGCAAGCCACGGTCCGCTCGGGTCGCTCGTCGCATGCTCGCACCGCGTTGTCGCGTCCGTATTCTATACGTGTACATTACTCGACTTGGCTTCTATACTAAGTTCGCAATTGCCGCTCTTCATTTTACGTTGTTAACAATTTACCGTAAGAACGGTCTTTTTTTAAAACTTAAAATGTCTTAGTCGAAACATTATATCGATCGAGTAATAGAAACATAGGACTAGGTTATAGTCACGTTCGTCTTACGTTCTATTTACTGTACGTAAGTTCACTTTATATTCTTTGATGCACACATAGTTAATAGTTCGACATTATAATTTTACAATTGGAAGCTAATCGGTATGTCAGTTGATGAATTTCGGAGTGCGGGATTTTCGAGTAGGAGTTTTTGGAGGGAGTCCCTTGCTGTGCTTCGATTTCGGTATTTATTGGAACGAGCCACGCGTGTATTTCGGTCGACAGGCCACCCTTTGTATTCGTTGCGTGCGTGACTTCTTCTAGATTCATTGTTAGCACGGCGGGGGATCTAGGTAGGTGTGTAAAGTTGATACGTCTTGCTATAGTGTACGTTAGGTCGTTTAAGGTAAGGTAATTTCCGTTCAATGGTAAGGTACGAAAAATATGTAAGAAACGATGGCACCTCAGGATCGATGCGAAGGGACACTGTTCGACTTTCTTCTTCCTTTCTACATCTTCACGCTTCAATTTGTAAAAAAACGTCTATAGAAAGATACATATCAGTAAAGGGGGTGTATTAATTCGCGGGACGGTGGGAAAAAACTTATCGTATGAACAAAGTACTAGTTCGGTTCCAAACAAATGTTTTGCTGTTTCAAACTCTGTGATTTACTTTATGGATTTTCTAAATTATAAGGATCTAGTGGAGACTGATATCGCATAGATTAGTTTTAGCAGCGCTAGCTTCTCTGACTTTTTAATTTTTAGAACTGGGCATAATTTTAGTGAGGAAAAGAACAATACGTACCTATTTTTGATAATTTGCCTTTCTGTGGAGATCGGGTTGCGATCTCATTACCAACTTAGCACTTGCAATATTGGTTTCTTAAGCTAGGAAACGTTTTTTACGAATTTATAGTTGCAAATGTCAATACGGCGTTGGACCCGATGTCCACAGCGAAGCAGGGGCTAAACACAATTTGTATAAAAAATTCGCAAAAACTGTCAATTCATTGAAAATGGAGTCAGTTAGTTAGCGGGGTAATGTTTCTGAAACGAATATTACCTCAGTCATTTTAAGATATAATTATAAATCTTCTAAAATATACTTTTTCAGATAACGAACAATATTTGTAGATAATCTGTGTCCCTAAGATATATTTCATTATAGTAAGGGATCCGTTGTGCTGATTGATAAAAAAAGAAAATGCTTTACTTATATTATTATATTCTTATAAATATATTATGTAAAAATGACTTCGTGTAATAACTTAGTGAGTGTCTACGAAATCCAATTATTTTTAAAGAAAATGCATAAAAATACATGTTATCTATACATTATCGTGATGTGAATACTGTCTTGTGTGTCGTAGGGCGATATTATATTATACATTATGTGGATAATAAAAAGAAAAAGTAAATTTGTGCCTAATGAATAAACTTGAAAATTTCATAATATTATGTATATTTTAGTGATGCTCAAGGTAACTTTATAAATGCGTAGTGTTTTATTAGCTGCTGTTGAAATCTGTGTAAATCATAAAGTTAAGATTTTTTGAACGCCAGACATGCATTTTGAATTAATTTTGCTTCTCTATAAGTTTCAGCGATCTATAAATGTTCCACTAGATGCGGCAATAGTAACAAACATGTTCCAATGAACATCGGTGTCCGCACTCCTGTCAATCGTAATCTCTTTAGACGCAGTCCGTTCCTACGAACATAGATAACTTAGAACAGAGTATCGGTACTTACTAAAGTTACCACTTTACAAACGCACTGCGTCCTAAAGCGGATTATGATTGATATTTGATAGAAGTGCGAACGCCGATGTTCGTTGGAACATGTTGTTACTAATAAAGCCGCATCCAGTGGAACATATATCGCTGATAAGTTTGCTTTACTGTTAAAATATATCATATTTGTGATCATAAGTATCAGCATTCACTACTGCATCTTCTTCCAAAATGATTTCCAACGTAAACGAGTATTTACATCTCTCGTGAAGCTCAATCTATGCTTATATTTCATCAATTTGGATATTGGTGTGATAGTGAATGTTAGCATTAATATAAATAATCACATAAACAATGACATTCACTTCTATAATGATAAGTATAATCTTTTCATTAGCTTAAAACTCAAAATTTTGTAAACTTATCAAATCGGCAAATTGTTCGCGTTTACAGATTTAAATATCAATCTCTTATGAAATGCAGCACTAGTAATGTATAATTTTTATGTTGTGGTCTTTTGGCAATTTTAATGAATTCCTTGAAATTATTTTTAAATCCACCATTTTAAGTAATTTTGTGATGTCTCTAATTTGGCTTATCACGTGCAAGTTTTTGAAAATAAGTATTTAACTTCATCAGATTCTTTATGACTGGTCTTCATGTAGCGCTTTTGGTAAAAATGTTCACTTTAAAGAATTAAAGCAATATACTGATAGTGACACAAACGCTCAAATTAGATTAATATCTCCTCAAAACGTTATAATATTTGTCATTCAACCTTTACCATTTTTTATTAAATTATGTTTAACAAATTCATCATCTCAATTTGCATTAACAGTCATGATAATTAATACGGATATAATTTTTTGTAACGTTTTCGTAGATTGTACCATCTTTTTATCTAAAATTAAGGAAATCTAAATTTAAAATGTCACTCAATTTTGATAATGAGGCGGATATTAGATACTATTATAACCCCAAAGTATTCGTAAAGCAACATCGAATTTATTGTTGTATTTAGCGCTTCTTAATGTGGTTCTTCAATAATTGGAATTATCAGGGTTTCGATGTTTTCTTTCAAATAAGGATTGTAAAAAACCTTTTGTAAAAAATTGTCTCTTTGATTCCCTGGTGTGTCTGTTCTAACGTTTCCGAATTCTTTGCTTCAACTGATAGGCTTTTTCCTTCGTAGCCTTTTTAAAAATCTATCAAGGTATTTTAAAATGTAAATAAATAAGTATTGAAAACTGTTTATAATAATGAAAAGTCAAAATAAAGCGATACTGTGAGAAAAATTAGAGGGTATTTGTACGCGTCTCAAATAAAATAAATATCACAGAAGACGTAGTTAGTTGTTGTAGGTTATATAATGTGTAATTAAAATAATTATGTATAAAATTGTTGTATACTTCATTGTATCTTAACTTTCTCAACTTCATCTTTGAATATTTGATTACATTCTTTATGTAGATCGAAGAATTCAATTAGATGATCAGAGATGTTAGTTCTTCTGTTAAGATCTTCAAATCTTTCAACTACACGAACTTGAGTACTAACTAAAGTTAAAACCGAAAATCGTTCCACTATTTCGGTTGATAAAATTAAAGGTAATAGTGATATGTAATCTCTTTTTAAAAGATTTTACACAAAATCTGTTAGTTGAAGAATAGAATTGAAGATCCAAAAACTTTGCCTGAGTCTATGCTTAAAAATCGCTTGTCATACAAGTAGATCGGTGTTTTCTTACTGAAACAATATAAGTAGGTTAAAAATTATGTATGTTTAACATTATAATACATAAAAGTAAGTCATAAATGCAATTCGATGGAAAAAATGTTAGTGATTCATTCACAGAACTGAAAACGTTAAAAATATTCTCGTTATGTTGTTTGAAAAAAATTGAACGTAATTATTATATTATCTCTGTATCATATGTATATGTATCACTGTTGTTGATTTATTTAATAAGCGTCTTCTATCGTAAGGTTTATTTAATTTACATTTCAATACTTTGAGACACAACGAAGCAAATTCTGTTCCCCCTCTACGTTCTTCAATAGCACCTATTCCCTATAATTAATTAGTCTTACTGATATATAATTGGTGTCTATAAGATGATTAAAGTTAAACAATAATTAAACATAATATTCTATGTCAACTTCAACAAGTAGTGAATGCGTATTCATAATTATATAAAATAGATATCTGATTCGTTGTTGGCGTAGATGTGTCATTAAAAAATAACAATTATTGGTACGAGGATTAAAGTTAATGATAATTATGAAACAAAACGAAAACTTCGCACAATCTGAGTCAAGGAATTAACATAGGTTTAATAGAATAGGTATTAAACGTAATATAGTAACTGTTAATGTTACAGGTTTAAGTGTGATAGTTAATTTTACGTTCCATACTATTTACTCAGAAAAACGTCTTACATTCTGTCGATCTTGTCGATTTGGAACTTTATTTTGCTTTAATTCGTATTCTTAATTATTCGGATATACATAACCACACCATTTTAGTAGATAATAATCGTGTATATTTTTGTATGATAATATTATTATTTGACTTTTTTGCTTTGATTTTATTCAGAATTTTAAGTTGTGCTAACTCTGTAGAATTTTCGAACAAATTTATAAGGAACAAAAATTATTAAAAAAAATGGTCCATTAAATTCTATCGTGTAATATTAAGGTAATTATTACGAGTAGCAGCAAATGTATACTTAAAAGTGTGTGCTTACAATTTGTATTAATGAAGGAGTACCTAACATGCCAAACGAATTCAAACCTTTGAAGCTAAAAAGCATGGCTTTAAACGTGGGACTGAAGTTTCATTGTCGTTTCTATTTTGTTCTTTTACCATTGGACATTGTAAATACCTTGTTAATAGACTACTTAAGGCCACATATTTTTTAGATTTTCTTTTTTAATAATTCACACAGCGACCGTGTGTTCCGAACTATTCTAGTCTTGGAAGATTTTGAGCAGGTTTCGATTCCATATACAGTCGAGTCCTCACTGACCCGAGTTAGGATTTTGTGTATTATTAAGGTTTCCCTCGAGGACGATCGTGATTCGTGGCCTTTTCGTAATTGATACCTGATTTTTTTTACAATTTTTTTCAATTGATACCAAAAAATGATGAAGCTGTTAGACACCGTTACCGATGGATCTCTCTTTTTTAGCACTAAACAGTTACGGTCTTTTGGCTTACCAAATAGTGGGAACGCTTCTGTGTTACCAACTTTGTAATTGGTTCTAAAATGTTGTACATATTGTAGACGATCGTTGATTTTAGTGCGCTGTGATTAGCTAACTTTCTTTTTTTCTCACACATTCTGACATTTTCAATGATTGACAAACAATTAGAACTATTTTAGTAAATATGGCTCAACCAAGTCCTAAACAATAAAATTACGTTCATTTTTAAACATATTTTTATCGAAATATACTTAGTATTGATAAAGAAAAATTGGGGATGAAAAATACTAAATGTTTCTCTTTGAAATACTACTGATATTACATTAAAAATATGTCTAAAATAAACTTAATTTTATTGTTTAGGACTAGGCCGAAAAACATTTTGTTAAAAGTGTACTAATTTTTTCACAATAATTGAAAATGTTAGGATGTGAGAGAGAAGGAAACTTAGCGAACCAAAGCGCCCTAAGTCATTAAAACGCACGGTTCTCTAATTTTTTTGAAACTACCCTCTATTTATTATTGGGTTGTTTTCATTAAAATCTTATTATCCGGCAATATTTTTAAGGTTTATTTTGTAATGATAAGTTATTTTCAATCGAGGATGTAGTCTTCATCGAGCTGTCCCTCGAACGTTGTATAAATTATATTGATTTGTATCTTATAAGGTACATACTGTAACTGCATATATGTACGTAGTTTTTTAAACTGTTAAGTATGAAATAACATTACTGTAGTTATGGAGTTAAGGAAAACGTGTACATTTTGTATCGTACTTTGTTTCAATAATGAATATATATTATTATATGGTAAAAATAAATCATCCAGTTTTTAAAAAATAACCAGATTTTTAATTACCTTTACCTTCCTTACTTAAACTATTAATCTTACCCGATGGATTAGTCTTAGGCCCAGTTGCTTTTCAACCTAGTGATAAAACCTAATAAAAAATAAAGTGGGTTGCATAAGTTAATATTCGTAGACGTAGTTCCATGATTAAGGTTTAACAAGGTTAATAAATTCTTACTTATGCAAACCATTTATCTTTTTTTAAAGTCAAAGTTTAACCGTAACCGTGACTTAACTTTAACCGCCTGTCATGCAACTGGACTTTAGATGAAACGTATTGACCTGGAACACGCATGTTCGTTCAAGTGATAATAGGATGACGTTGACAGCTCCTTCTAACTTAACAGACTATTTTTTTATGTTAACTTTCGAGTTAAGTTAGCAGGAGCTGACAAGGCCATCTTATTAACATTTAGATCGAGTAGTAACAAACATTACATCTACTTACTTCTGTCCATACTTAATATTACAAATTCGAATGTAACACTGCTTGTTACCTCTTCATGTCTGAACCGCTGAACCGATTTCGACAAAATTTGGCACAGATATAGCTTGCATTCTGGGAACGGATATACAGGCTGATGATCAGTGATATGATACCACAAAAAGGCGAAAAACGTAAATTAAAAAATCCTACATTTTGTAAAATTTTACGATATATTGCAAATTAACGGGTCCCCAAGGTGTTAGAATGACTAGAAGGTGAGAGAACGACAAACGGAAGAGAGATAGCTTGCATCCTGGGGATGCATAGTATAAATACTTTTTATACTGGAAAATCAAAAAGTTCCAACTTCCAACAGAATTTTTCTAAATCCACGCGGACGAAGTCGCAGGCATGGCATTGTATTAGGTACAGGTACATCGGCCTTTAGAATGACATTTCGGCTTTGTAGAACCTTGTTTCTGTCACTCATACCTATATGACGTTTTGTCGGTCTCAAAGACAGAGACAGTGCTCTACAAATTTGCGATCTCCTTCTAAAGGTCGATGTATATTACTTTCGGCCGCGTACTGTAGTATTAGTTCTTATGCCCCACTTAAGTGAGAGATCATTAAGAATGTTAGACGTTTGATGACCTCATCAAAAATGAATAATGAAAAGTCTAATATAAGGAAGGGCATATAAAATTAAAGCAATAAATTTGAATAATAGTCGGGCCGGGACCCTCGGGCGGGCGCTCTCGAATCTTATTTGTGAGTTTGCTTAATTAAAGCCTCTTTAGAAGGTCACAGAAGGTACAGTAATCGAAGAGCTGGCGGACTATTTAAAAAAGGTTATCATCATCAACAAATTCCTGAAAGGCCGGTAACGCATCGGCAGTTCTTCTGGTGCCGCAAATGTTCTTGGGCGGCGGTAATCACTTAACATCAGGTGACCCGCCTATCTCTATTTAAAAAAAAAAAAACATATTTTTTTCTGAGCACGGGTCTCCTTTCAGAATGAGAAGGGAATATTAGTCGGGCTGGGACCCCGGGGCGAGCGCTCTCGAATCTTATTTGTGAGTTTGCTTAATTAAAGCCTCTTTAGAAGGTCACAGAAGGTACAGTAGTTGAAGAGCTGGCTGTCAATTCAGGAAAGTCATCAACAACCCATCGCCGGCTCACTACTGAGCACAGCAAAAAAAAACCGGCCAAGTGAGAGTCAGACTCGCGCACCGAGTGCTCCGTACTAAAGTCGTAGTTTTTCGATTCAAAAACTATCAATCAAAAACTATTATGCAATAAAATAAATAAACCTCTGTTTTAGAATGTGCAAGTAAAGTTCTTTCCTATGATATCCCACTTAGTATATTAATCTTACTTTTAAAGTTGAAAATACCAATTATTTGTTCATGAACACATATTTTAATTGTTTTTTGTGATGTAAACACAAATTCTCGGTTTTCGGATTTATTCCTTTACTTGTGCTATGACTATAAGACCTACCTACCTACCAAATTTCTTGATTCTAGGTCGGGAACGGGAAGTACTGTATAGGTTTTCTTGACAGACACAATGGACGGACAGACAACAAAGTGGATCCTATTAGGGTTTCTTTTTTACGGAATCCTGAAAACTAATGTCTCTAAAAAGTAACTAAAAATCTTGGTCCTACATAACATTTTTTTTAAGGGTTTGAAATTTTTTACATTTTTTGGCAATAACTCAATAATATGTTTTTTACAGTTAACAGCTTTTTAGTTAAAGGGAGCAGTTTTCTACTTAGTACTTCCCGAATACTTCCCACTAGCTCTTGTACAATAATGGCCTGGTTTCAGAATTTACTGGCACTAAATAGGAAATAGTTGGTGGTCAGATTACGGTGTGCTCCGAGTGAAACCAAAATCTAGTGGCGGTTGCATGCGAGAGATAGGCAGATGTAGTTTTGGTATGATAACATAATGTGCTGTCGTGTGCATTTTGTTTTGTTGACCATTTTTAGGGTTCCGTACCCAAAGGGTAAAACCCTATTACTAAGAAGTGAAGTGCCTACAAAACACTTGTGTCCAGCAGTGGACAAAAGTTAGGTTAAAGAATATATCTGATTTATACAAATGCCAAGAAGACAATTCGGAACATCGGTATAGTATTTTTATCTCACGAAGCGACCAGCGCTTTACTTGTGGTAACAAATGTACAAACATGTTGTGAATGTGTGCGTGAACGCGCGAGCGGCGTGCGAAGTAACGTCAGTATAGAAAATAAACGTCGAAAAATCGTTGATAGTGAGGTTGGTTCATTATTTCACTTTTTTTTTGTAGTTTTTAGATTTTTTATGTATTTACTGATAGATAGACTAATATTGTGTCCAAAACGACGTTTTACTCCGTAAATCATTATTATCGATAGATGTAATTTGTAAGTATGAATTTTGTATGTTTTTTTTGTAAGTATGATTGTAAACTTATGATTTTAAGCTGATTCCGATGAAACTGACACTGATAATGATGATGATTCGAATGATTCTGATTGATTTGATTAAATATTTAAAAGTAACCATTTGTTATTTTATGTAGTTCTTAAAAGATCTGTCCCTTCAATATATCATTTATTTTTTATTTAATCTTTTATTTTACACAATAAACAACAAGAAGACTAAAATATAAAGAAAAAATTAGTTATACAGATTCATATTCACGCTTGGGAATATAATTCCTAATTCCATTCGTTAGGATGTATGTGCTAACGCTACTAGTCTTCACGCACACATGCGTACCCTGTATTATACACTTGGTTACCACAAGTAAAGCGCGCGTCGCTTCGTGAGATAAAAATACTATATAAGATTGATTAGGGTTGTCACAACATAATCGCATTAAGTATGTACGCTGCGACCTCCAACGTCACAGCCAGACGACGCACCGAGTACGGGATGGCAGTCTGGCATTAGTATGCAGTTCAGGGAGCCGCTGTTATTGGTCGTGATAAAAGAAAACGGGACTCGAATCGTGGAACTCTGCTTGATTCTTTTTGTTTATTGAATCGGAATTAACCGGAAACCACGATTGATTCGTTCATTTATAATTTCAATGGTTGATTAATGGGGTACGTGATTTTGCACTGTTATGACACGATAGGTTAAACATCTGGTTTTCTATACTCGAATTTTTAATTAAACAACACGTTTTGACATTAGCTAATGTCAAATCAGTACCCTTATTATATATGCCAGTGTGTTTTTTGTTGGTTAGTTGGTTTATTGGTTTGTTGGTTTGTCCTTCAATCACGTCGCAACGGTACAACGGATTGACGTGATTTTTGCATGGGTATAGATAAAGACCTGGAAAATCAAAGAGTTCCCACGGGATTTTTAAAACCCGTCTTGCTTATGTTCATTTTTAGGTTCACCTATTGAGAAACTCTGCAAAGGTCATTGAGGCCTTCCAGTGTGTTGTAATCTGGCCGCTCTTGCATTATTTATAGTAACAATGTATCTGAAAATTAATAAACAAAAAGGCACATTAAGAACACGATAAAAAAATACATTAACAATAACCAGATAGCGATCACTGGTTTCATTTTTTTTACAATATAAATTTAGGTTTACGATATTCATCGCATGCACTGATAACAATCATTTTAGCGTTACACCATCAACATATTGAGTTTTGTTGGAGGTTTAAGGTGCGTTTTCCTGCGAATCAAAGATGGAGACACGATACAGCGACTGGTTTAAGAAATCTTCCGACAATGGCTACATAACATGAAGTAGTAAGTATATTAATGGATACATTACCTTGTACATGAAATCCATACTAATATTATAGACAGGGTGTAACCAGAAAGCTAGCAAAAACTTAGCGTTATTGTTATACCTACTACTTACCTAAACACAATCCAATACCAATAACCTTTGCCTCGTTTTGTATTTTTAGTGATTTAGTATTTTTCAAACCCGCAATGTATAGCGTGCAAAACTCGGGTCCATGCCTCGCCTACGATGCGGCTTTGACTCCAAGTGGCCTAAAAAAACTACCACTTAAGAAATAATTACCACAAAACTCCTTACACGCACGTTACGCTTGTTCTCATATGCACCGATTTGTTCATTGATTAAAATATATCATGGTAAGTATATAAAATATTAAGGAGCTGGTGAACAAAAATAACTACACAAGCCGATGTAGACTTTATGTCTTCTACATAGAATTAGAAAACCCGCCTGCTGCTACAAAAAAAAAAGGATAACTTGTCTATTTCACGTCACTTCAACTTGTATCTATCGCTGTCGCTCTAAGCAGCAAGTTTCATGAAACTGGACCTTTACCGCCGTATTAGGCCGAAACACGTTCCAATGTCGGCAATGAAGACTTTATCGGGCAGCCCTGATTAATTCAGTTGGCACGCATTAAAACAAGTACAAGGGATCTGTTTTGGACCTAAGGCACTTGTCCGACCGCTGACGATAAAGCAACTCTTCTTTAAAGTGACGACCTCCCTGGCGCAGTCGTGAGCGCTGTGGTCTTATTAGTGTGAGGTCCCGGGTTCGATTCCTGGCAGGGGTTTGGAATTTTATAATTTCTAAATTTCTGGTCTGGTCTGGTGGGAGGCTTCGGCCGTGGCTAGTTACCACCCTACCGACAAAGCCGTGCCGCCAAGCGATTTAGCGTTCCGGTACGATGCCGTGTAGAAACCAAAGGGGTACGGGTTTAATAAAAACTGCCATATCCCTTCCAGGTTAGCCCGCTATCATCTTAGACTGCATCATCACTTACCATCAGGTGTGATTGCAGTCAAGGGCTAACTTGTATATGAATAAAAAAAAAAATAAAAAAAAAATTATACTAGCTTATGCCCGCGACTTCGTCAGCGAGGAATGCACAAATTTCAAACTCCTATTTTACCACCTTAGGGTCACCTAAAATCCCTCTCAATAGCTCGCTGAGTGACTTTGAATTTGTAAACAAGGCCGTTTGTCAGTGTCCACGTTTCAGCACCATAGATGAAGACGGAAAGAACACACTGGTTAAACACTTTCGTCGTCAGACACTGAGGAATTGACGATGAGAAGATTTGACTCAATTTCCCAAAAGCTGCCTTGCCTGCCTTCTCATTGCTTGTCAATTCATTTCTAGTTATTAGCTTATTTCTCGCTAATCGTCGGCGGTCGGATCAGTGCCTAATGAATTCTAAATAGTGGAGACCAAATTAATTTGCTGTTTCTTGTCGGAGGTTTTATAAGGGCCAACCTCCGTATTAGGGGGCTCATGTATAATACCGATTGTTAATCGGCTGTTTAGACGCTCGGGTTTCCTTGTGGTTATTTTTTCTTGTTTTGGTTAATGTTCTCATGTTGTTTAGTTAGGTAATTTGAATACATTATGCCTTGGACAAGAAAATTAATACCTATCTTGTTGGAACCAGACTAAAGCTCGACGAGCTGCAGGTCAAATTCACGCTCTTTTGTCATTTAGATAATCTTCAATTGTGTAATATGCTTTTTTCAGGAGCATAATTTTAATATATTTTTAAACTTGTGTAAAGGCAAGTCCAAAATAGTTTGCGGGATTTTGTCATAAAAGGCTATACTCATGGCATTTACCTCATGGCTTAAGGTGCCATTTTTGAGCAAAATGTTTGTAGAGTAGCACTAAAATTTAGTTTAATTTAAAATTCTTTTTCCTAATTTTTTTTTTTACAATAGTAAAAAGAAAAAAATTGCAGACACACTAAATTTAGTTTAGAAGAAAACAATCTAATTTCTAAGTTCTAATTTAGTTTAGACTTTAGAGAAAGACATCAGAATCAGTACAAATATCACACAAATATAAAGAGAACTCATTTGATGCAAGCATCATTGTTTGTCCGCTCTTATCGCAGAGCCCTCGACTCTTATCAGTAATCATGTATGGCAGACAATCTGTCGCTGTGATACTGATAACATATCGGATGTCGTCATGGCTATTCATAGCTGGTTTCTTTACAAGCTTTATCGGGATTAACCGTTTAGATACCTACTTAAGTTCTAGGTTCAAGGTTAATAATTTTAAGCTTTAAAGACATAATAATAGTATAGTAAATATAAGTCCCGCAAATTGCTAATGCGTGTGGCCGCCATTTTAGTGACGTCAGCACTAGACTGAAGTTTCGAGCTGATGGTATATTTTTATTTCGGCTGACGTCATTTAGATGTTAATGAGACATGGTTCCAGCGCAATAGCAATTTGCGGGACGTATACCACAATTAATTTGAAGATTTTATTTGTGATCACGACCCGCACAATTGGGTATTTTCCTACTTTTGAATTTGATAAATATTGTTACTTTATTATAAAACTAGGATAAAAATAATGACGTACGCTAAAAAAAATATTAAAATCCAACAAAGATTTACAAAGTTACAGGCATTTTAATTTTGGAGTGGGAGGGTCCTCTATCCCTTTCTCGCAAAACGAAAATTTGTACGCACGAAGCTACTATGGCATTAGTAAGGTGTGACGTCAAAATGCTATATCGCTATCTCTGTCTAATCAGAAATATTTAAATGCTTATAACTTTTTTGTTATTTGATCGATTTAATTAGTTTTTTCAGTTTACGTCATTATTTTTATACTAGTTTATAATAAAGTAATAAAAAAATTGGAGTCAAATATCAAATTGGGTCGAAATATCGACAAATAAAATCTTTAAGCCTACGTGATAGCCTAGTGGTTAGGACGTCCGCCTCCTGATTGGGAGATCGGGGGTTCGTTCCCAGGCACCTCTAACTTTTCTAAATATCACTCGCTTTAACGATGAAGAAAAACATCGTAAGGAGATCTGCATGCCTGAGAGTTCTACATAATGTTCTCAAAGGCGTGTGTCGTAAAAAATGGACACAAAAACAGCTGTAACTAATCTGATCCATGGTCACTAGGATCGAAGTACTCAAGGTCTCAGAGTAATTTGTAAGGGTACCTTAAATACTAGAACACGACTATAATAATCGAACACGTTTATTTATAAACTACCATTTATAATAACCAACAGATCCTGCGTAATTAAGGCTCAAATGGCAGTCATTACAACATCATTCCATACTTCAAACAAGTAATTTATCATTACACGATGTAGTGAACTAATAACTAAATAACACCTGTAGATGCTTGGAGATAACAGAGCGGACATCCTGCGCTTTTTACAAGTGAAAACGCGTTATAATGAGTCTAGCAATATTCTCCGTCTTGATTAGCATAATATATCTCATATATACCTATATCTCTACATAGTATAAAATAAAGTCGCTTCCCGCTGTCTGTATGTATGAACGCGTAACTTTTAAACTAAGCAACGGATTTTATTGCGGTTTTCACCAATAGGTGATAGGTATAATATGCAGGCACGCAGGTTTCCTCACGATATTTTCCTTCACCGTTAAAGCAAGTGGTATTTAATATTTTTAACTTTTTTTTACATGTAAAAGATGTATAAATAATGCATCAATATTCACAAGATTTAATAAACCTTACTACATAGTAATATTTTTTTTTTTAAAGAATATTAGCCAATGATGACTAATACTCCCTTTTCCCCTCCAACTAAGCGTTAAGCTTTGTGCTAGGAGTAGGTACGACAATAGCACAACGGGTGGGGTTTGAACCGGTGACCATTCGGATTTCAGTCCACTCCTTAAACCGTTGAGCTATTGAGGCTCATTAAAATACACATAATTTCGAAAAGATGTGCGTGCGTGGTGCGCACTGGTGATATTTTTTATAGAAACTTTTAATAATGATAATAATATTAACATTAGGAAAGAAAGTGATCGAAAGTTGTTTTCCTTACAAAAACTTGATAAGAAATCTGATAAGAGCAGATAAAACGCTTATCAATGTGACGTCACAACCTTGGGTCGACAGCAATTGGGTTATTGACACCGGAAGGGCAGCGTTATTTTGTGTTTACGAAAATAATTAGCGATCGGATGTTCACGACGCGACGTCTCAGATTATTCATAGATTTTTGAATACCTACTAACCAATCATCACCATTTATTATTTACTACATGATGCCCGCGACTTAATCCGCGTGGATTTAGGTTTTCAAAAACCCCGTGGGAACTCTTTGATTTCCCGGGATAAAAAGTAGCCTATGTCCTTCCCCGGGATGCAAGCTATCTCTGTACCAAATTTTATCAAAATCGGTTGAACGGATGGGCCGTGAAAGGCTAGCAGACAGACAGACAGACAAACTTTCGCAATTATAATATTAGTATGGATTTTTATTCAGATACAAGTTAGCCCTTGACTGCAATCTCACCTGGTGGTAAGCGATAATGCAGTTTAGACAGCATATCTTTTTCGCTTATGGGACAAAGATTACGGATCATCATCATCGACCCATCACTAGCCCACTACTGAGTGGTTCTCCTATCAGAATGAGAAGGTGTTTCGGCCCCTGTCCCCACAAGGGAGCCCGGGTCCCGGGGCCCAAGAGCAGGACCGCGCTCGAACAGGCTAGGGGCAGGGTCGCACTACCAACCAAATCGGCTGATCGACCTGTGGAGAAATAGAGACGTGCATAGGCAATATCACTTACCATCTTGTAGATATCGAGTCTTCTAGAGAGTAGACCAGCTCGGATGTCTAGGTGGTGTGAGTAAATGACAGTTAGAGTGTAAATGTGGGTGTGTTGAGCTGAGCCTACGACGACGGCGGGAGGCGAGCAGATGCTCGGCCCCCAACGAATCAGCTGTGCCGGGGCGGTGAGCCAGATAGCCCAAATATACACATGAAGCCATCGGGGAGAACTTCTTCGGTTGGCCTTAAGTGGATTGGCGGACTTTACACACCTTTGATAACTTTAGAGAACTTTCAGGTTTTTATTTATTTATTTATTCAGATACAAGTTAGCCCTTGACTGCAATCACACCTGATGGTAAGTGATGATGCAGTCTAAGATGTTAGCGGGCTAACCTGGAAGGGGTATGGCAGTTTTTATTAAACCCGTACCCCTTTGGTTTCTACACGGTATCGTACCGGAACGCTGAATCGCTTGGCGGCACGGCTTTGCCGGTAGGGTGGTAACTAGCCACGGCCGAAGCCTCCCACCAGACCAGACCAGAAATTTAGAAATTATAAAATTCCAAACCCCTGCCAGGAATCGAACCCGGGACCTCACAAACCTCACAATGTTTTCAACAAGTGATATTTAATGACTTAAAACGCACATGACTCCGAAAAGTTAGAGGTGCGTGCCCGCGATCGAACCCCCGGCCTACCGAGTTGGAGGCGGACGTCTTAACCACTAGGCTATCACGGCTCAAGTACAATGTCAGTGACCGCAAAAGCAATGCACTAAATGTGACTGACCCCAACGTAATGTGAACACGTGCCAAATTGTTCTGAAATATGGGTAACTGACTCGTATGAAAATATTCTTTATTTTCGCATCTCGTTTCAATCTAGAGGTTGATAAATTTGGAATCCACGGACTCTCTTGCCAAAGGAGCTCCGGTAGGCTGTTTAGGCATGGCTCTCTTAACGATACAATTAAAAGAGCTCTTGCCACCATAAATATTCCTGCGCTCATTGAGCCGGCAGGGATTAGTCGGGATGATGGCAAGAGACCTGATGGATTGACGCTGGTTCCCTGGGAACGGGGACGGGCGCTAATGTGGGACGCAACTTGCGTTGACACATTGGCCCCGTGTCATATCAGGAAGACAGCATCAAGACCGGGAGCCGCAGCAGAAACAGCTGAAAACGGCAAGCGACGCAAGTATGCCTCTCTTATAGAGAGTTACATTTTTGTGCCGTTTGCCGTGGAGACCCTGGGGCCATGGAGTCTTAGTGCTAAAAAATTTTTACGAGACATTTCACCGCGATTAATAGCCTCAACTGGTGACAGAAGGGCTGGCTCATTTTTTGCGCAGCGGATCAGCCTGGCTGTCCAGCGCGGAAATGCAGCCAGTATTCTTGGCACCATTCCACGCGGTCATGATTTATATAGTAATTAGATAAGGCTAGCTTTAAGTTTTATTGTATTAAAAAAAAAAACTAGAGGTTTTCGACATGTTTTTGAGGAATGTGGTATATTTTTGGCAGTTTTATTTATGTTGCATTGTTAACATATTGCAATAATTCATTGATGCATTGAAATACACGTAAAAAACATTTTTTTCGTAGACAAATAATTGCATTCGTTAAACTATTGTTGATTATCATCATCATCATCAACTGCAGTGGCGTGCAGGTCATAGATGCATAAATGCACTGCTTACCCCAGTTATAATAGCTAAATGCATATTTTTCAGTATGACCTGCCAGTAAACAGGTTCCTACCTAGCTAATGCCTACCCTGGCTTCGAAGTCTGTGCACGCCACTGATCAACTGATATAGGTATCTTGTCATACTACTACTTTTCATATGTAGAGTAGAGTCTACCAGTAGAGTCCTAAACGCTGCATAAGTGACATTGATTTATTGTTTTACATACAATCAATATATTTTGAACTAGTGGTATTATTCACTTAAAGATTCGGAATTATAGTGTAAAATTATATTAGACTAGCTTATGCTCGCGACTTCGTTCGCGTGGACTACACAAATTTCAAACCCCTATTTCACCCCCTTAGAGGTTGAATTTTCAGAAATCCTTTCTTAGCGGATGCCTACGTCATAATAGCTATCTGCATGCCAAATTTCAGCCCGATCCGTCCAGTAGCTTGAGCTGTGCGTTGATAGATCAGTCAGTCAGTCAGTCAGTCAGTCAGTCAGTCAGTCAGTCAGTCAGTGAGTCAGTCAGTCAGTCACCTTTTCCTTTTATATATTAAAGATTAAAACATTTATTTTTATGTTTCTACTAGCTGATACCCACGACTTCTTTCGCGTGGATTTAGATTTTTAAAAATCCCGTGCGAACTCGTTGATTTTCCGGGGTAAAAGTAGCCCATGTCACTCTCCAGATCTTTAACTATACTCATGCAAAAAATCACGTCGATCCGTTGCTCTGTTGTGATGTGAATGAAGGACAAACCAACAAACCAATAAACCAACAAACAAACACACTTTCGCATTTATAATAAGGGTACTGATTAACATGGCTAAGTATTTCATAAAACATCCTTAAGGGTTACAGTGGTACCAACCTACTAAATATATTATATACCTACTCTTCTTCTAAATCACGGCCACAGAGTAGACTAAAAAAATTAGTACAAAGCAGTTAAATACAAAAATTATTTACTCAAGCAGGCCAAGTTTATAGCCATGACACTATATCGATAGTACATATTGTAGCGTGTTCGTAATATGTTTGAACATGAATATGAAATCCTGAAGAACCTTCAAGTTCAAAACTAATACAATTATTTTATATGCGCACGCTATTGGAGCAGACACGCACGATCTTTAAAAGGCAAGCGATAACTTAAACGATTTATTTTGTTACTTTAAGTTATCTTTTTAGGGTTCCGTAGTAAACAAGGAAGGAGCCGGCGATGGGTTGGTCATGATGATGATGATGATCACTGTCCATACGTCTGTCTGTTTGTCTGTCAGCGGACTGTATCTCGTGAACCGTAATAGGTAAATTTCTGTGTGTATTAAGTTAAAAATAAGTGTGTATTCTTATTGCCGCTTTACTAACAACAAATATTTCAAGATGGCCGCCATGTAGATTAAAATAATAGTAAGTGTTACTTCTTGTACAATGGTACGGAACCCTTCATGTGCGAATCCGACTCGCACTTGACCGATTTTTTAGTTTACAATGATATTATGCCAAGTACAAATAGTAATAATATGGATATGGATTATTGAGATGTGTAAAAAAACAGTTTCTAGGTTTGCCTGACCGGGTTGTAGCTGCCCTATTTGGCGGTAATTAAATATTTAACTAACTAACTAACACGATACATGAAGGGCGTCGAATTACCTAGATCTGCACGCGCATTACTGACTCATATTTTAAGATAAACTGTACAAGGCTGCAGTGAGTACAAATAGTGTGAACTTAGGTAAATTTTCTGTTACAACCCTTCCGACGTTCGTGTTACCTGCCACGTATTACTTACGAGTACGTATAATACCGTCAAGGAAAGAGTGCAAAGGCATCTTCTTGGCAAGCATATAGCTTGATACCATCATTTCTTTCTATAAAGTTTGATAGTCGCCAGTCGCCAAGCACAAGTTTATCTTGCAATTTGAAAAAAATGATTTTTTCTCCTGAAACCCCTTTATTATTATTTACTTCAACCGCCTACTTTACTTAAGCCCCTATAAAACAAATAATTTAGAAGATTTTCTTGGAAAAATAAACCAAATAAATAAATAAATAATTTGTAATACCATATTACAATTACGATTATAATCACAAATAAATTGCATGAGATGTTAACCGATAATGATAACGCGTTTGCGAATAGATATAGTTAGTATAGTTAAGTTTTTTTTATTTTTTTTTATAAAGAATATTAGCCATGTTAAATGACTAATATTCCCCTTTCCTCTCCAATTAAGCATCAGGCTTGTGCTAGGAGTAGGTACGACAATAGTGTAACGGCCGGGGTTTGAACCGTCGTCGTCGACCTTTCGGTTTTCAGTCCACTCCTATACCGTTTGAGCTATTGAGGCTCTAAAGTTAGTTAGTTAGTATAGTTAGTATAGTTTTTACTCCAATAAACTTTTAAAAAGCCTTTTTATTCGTCAAAGTCTACTAATCCGCACATGGCCAGCGTGGTAAACTATGGCCAAAACCATTCTCACTATGAGAAGAGACCCGTGCTCTGTAGTGAGCCGGCGATGGGTTGATCATGATGATGATGATGATGAATCGTCAAATGAATCTACCACTGGTTTGGAATTCTCTTCCTATACTGAGTATAGAATCTTGTATAGAAGCAGGCGTTACATTGCGGAATTCGCAAACCGCCCGCCCTCCCACTGCTAAACATGCAGGAAGAAGCAGCCACCAGGCAAACAATACGCCCCACCACCACGCAGCACCACACATTGTTTGCCTGGTGGCTGCTTCTTCCTGCATGTTTAGCAGTGGGAGGGCGGGCGGTGCATTTCGCATGCTGCATGTACATACAGATACAGATTCGGCCTGTTTCAGCGGATTACAGCATATTAAGATTTTGGTTCATTGAGTATAGAATCAGCAAGAAAGTCCGTGTTTGCTCTTTTCATTAGCATAATATCCACATGTCGGTGAGCTCTACACTCGCAGTGGTGGTGGTGCTCAGTAGTGTACACACGAAGCTGATTCACACAGGGCACTTCCTACATAATTTATAATTTCATGGAGCGATCGGCGTATCTGGGCTAATTGTTCTGTGATTCACGGCCACCATTTTGTTTTGCTCGATTTTGTTTAATTAATATTCATATTCAGAAATCAATATTAATATAATAATACAGGGTGTAACGCTGGCAAAAACGAAAACATGTGATAGTACTTATAATTACTGATACGTTACCACAAAAAAACAGACAGACAGACAGACAACAAAGTGATCCTATAAGGGTTCCGTTTTTCCTTTTGAGGTACGGAACCCTAAAAACGCGAACAAAATATAAAAATCCTATAATTTTGTAATATGGAGAACTCTCAGGCATGCAGGTTTCCCCCACGATGTTTGCCTTCACCTTTAAAGCACACGTACGTACCTATCCTTGTTACAAAATATCACAGACCTCATGAATTACAACAAAAACAATTACAATAATCCTCTAAATTATTAAAATGAATTTCATGAATTACATAATGTTGCATAATTTCATATTCATCAATTTTTTGTCATCAAAAATGTTTTATAATCTTAATCTGCAGGTAAACGAACTTTATCTTTTGCACTAATCTTGACCACTGACGCACTAATGATTATTATCTATATCTATACTAATAAATAAAATTGAAGTGTCTGGCTGTAATTTTGAAATAACTACCTCATATTAAGCTCATATTATGGTTATTTAAACTGTACGATAACTGAATTACTCGTTTAAAAAAAATTGTCTGTCTGTTTGAACAGGCTAATCTTCGACACGGCTGAACCTATTTTGACGGGACTTTCACAGATAGGTAAGTAGAGTATTAACCAAGGAGTTACAGAGGTTACTTTTTACCGACTCATTTACACGTCCTATTCAAATCACCAGGTGATCATACAATAGGGTATTTTACCGTTTTTTTTAAGTCTTAATTTGATCCTAAAGTGATAATAAACTATCAAAAAAATACAAAAATCTTATTCGATCGATAAGGGCAATAAAAATGCATTTAATTTTTCCATGTCAAATTTCGCCGCGTAAACGTTACCGCCATCTTTTTAGGTTCATGAGCTGTCATGACGTCACACGGATTGATAAATAAATAAATAAAATGTTTTTATTTCGACCAACAAGGATCATATTGGTGTTAGTAATTACACGAAACTTAAACCTAATTGTTAGTAATTATTAATATTAGTGTTAGTAATTACACGAAACTTAAACCTATTTGTTAGTAAAAAATCTATAACTATTTAAATTAGGACAGGATCGATTTGCCAGCACGTGAATCATACAACAGTGATTCAAGTACTGGCAGTCGATCCTGTCAGAAAATACCTTCAGGAGGCCGTTGGGGCTAGATCGGACTCTACGCAACAGGGATGTGCACCGCGCCCGCATAGTAGTAGATAAGCAACGGTGTTTTTTAAATACATTACAATTTCAATCCATATGACGTCACAGTCGGAATTAACATGGCGGCTACGGTATCATGCTTTTCGAATATATTTTGTAGAACAGATAAAAAATGTAAATTAATTGTAATATTTTATAAACTGAAATTAACATTATTCGATTGCTTATTGCTAATACCGTCTTGTTTATACATTTTTGGATTTTTCTCGCTGGATGTCAAATACCGTATTAAAATCGGTCAAAACATAATAGTAATGTACTCCACCGATTGTATATCAGAGTTGCGAAGTTCATGAGATTTGATAATAGGTATCGGTGATATTGAGGACGCTGATAATGAGGGCAATGACCTAGCTACATATAATATCATACTACATATATAGGTTTTAAAAATTATGCTATTACTAGCTGATGCCAGCCAGTGGTGTACAGGTCATAGACGCATAAATCCACTGCTTACCCCAGTTGTTACAGCTCAATGCATATTTTTCATTATAACCTGCCGGTGTACAGGCTCCTACTTAACTTTTTTTTTTTTTTAAATTTTGATACAAGTTAGCCCTTGACTGCAATCTCACCTGGTGGTAAGTGATGAAGCAGTCTAAGATGATAGCGGGCTAACCTGGAAGGGGTATGGCAGTTTTTATTAAACCCATACCCCTTTGGTTTCTACACGGCATCGTACCGGAACGCTAAATCGCTTGGCGGCACGGCTTTGCCGGTAGGGTGGTAACTAGCCATGGCCGAAGCCTCCCACCAGACCAGACTAGAAATTTAGAAATTATAAAATTCCAAACCCCTGCCAGGAATCGAACCCGGGACCTCCCACTATTAAGACCACAGCGCTCACCACTGCGCCAGGGAGGTCGTCAAACTAGTGCCTACTCTGGCTTCAGATCCTGTGCACGCCACTGATGCCAGCGATGCTGATGCCGCGTGGAATTAGGTTTTTTAAAATCCCGTGGAAACTCTTTGATTTTCCGGGATAAAAAGTAGCCTCTGACATAGGCTGACATAGGCTAGGGGAGCCAGAGACTGACATAGGCTACTTTTTATTTCGAAAAATCAAAGAGTTCCCGCGGAATTTTTAAAAACCTAATTCCACGCGCACGTAGTCTTTTTTGGGCATTATAGCTAGTCTGTCATAATGTTGGATACAAGCTAGATGGCGTTACTTTGCGGAAGTCCATGATATACAATGAACCAAAAGCTGAATTTGTTTCAGCGGATTATAGCAAATTAAGTTTTTGGTTCATCGTATCATCATCATGATCAACCCATCACCGGCTCACTACAGAGCACGGGTCTCCTCTCAGAGTGAGAAGGGTTTGGCCATAGTCTACCACGCTGGCCATCAGTGGCGTGCACAGGGTTTGAAGCCAGGGTAGGCATTAGTTAGGTAGGAACCCGTTTACTGGCAGGTCATAATGAAAAATATGCATTGAGCTTACAACTGGGGTAAGCAGTGCATTTATGCCTCTATGACCTGCACGCTACTGCTGGCCATGTGCAGATTGGTAGACTTCACACACCTTTGAGAACATTATGGAGAACTCTCAGGCATGCAGGTTTCCTCACGATGTTTTCCTTCACCGTTAAAGCAAGTGATATTTAATTAATAAAAACGCACATATAACTCTGAAAAGTTAGAGGTGCGTGCCCGGGATCGAACCCCCGACCTCCGATTAGAAGGCGGACGTCCTAACCACTAGGCTATCACAGCTTTTTATTGTATAGTCTGTTATAATGTCTAAGTACTAACATTAGATTTTAATTTTAACCGTTGTTCTCCATTACCGCACAGAAATTCAAAACACGCGCAGATCACTCCGCTATCGGGCACGGAGAAAGGTCAGAGATAACAGCCGGCCGTTGACCCGACAGGATTTCGCGTTATCGTCCACGAAATAGAATGTTATTAGGTGCCATTATCTGTGTCTGCTGATAGCGAGATTTTCTATCGGTTGTTTACTAACGCTTCATATTTGTAGGTAGGTTTTTACCTATATTTTTCCTAGTTAGTTAACCCTTGACTGCGATCTCACCTTTTTTCTCAGTCACTCATACCAAGATAATGCTAAAAGATTTTACAAGTAATAAACTGAAAACGCAATTAATAAAATATCTCAATGCTCTAAAATATAATGAAACCGAGGATCTTCTGATTAAAATAAAATGATTGAAACAAACTAGCTAATATACACAACAAATAATACACATACACACATACACACACACGCACCCACACAAACACACACGCATACACACCTTAACACACGCACACAAACACTCGCATACATGCACACGACTATCACTTGTAATAAACACCGGTATAACATGTCCGACCTTAGCGCACCAAATTGTAATAACATTTATTCAAGTTTTTAGAAATGGAGAAGGCAACCCACTGTAATACAGTGTTTACTAGTGCAGGGGTTGCCCATTCATACGTCTACTAGACCTAGGTCTACTTAATTATTATTACTTGTTTTTTATCTGTATTATAAGTATTTTTTTTGTGTTCCTTATATGTAATTTAATATGTAATAATATCCAATAAATTTAATTTTAATTTTAATGTGACGTTTTGTCGGCCTCGACGACAGAGACAACGCTCTACAAATCAAATACAAATGCGGATTGGCAGACTTTACACACCTTTGGTATGTAAAGTCTGCCAATCGGTATGATATGTTTGATTTTATCCCGAGCACGCCGCTATAAGTTTTTACGGAGTTATGAGCGTTCTCTTTAACGGTAAAGGAAAACATCGTGAGGAAACCTGCATGCCTGAGAGTTCTCCATAATGTTCTCAAGGGTGTGCGAAGTCAATCAATCCGCACATTAACACCATGATAGATTACGGCCAATGATGATGATGATTCTATAGTAGGTATATAGGTGTACCTAGAACGCTAACAAAAACTTAGCATTATTGTTATACTACCTAAACACAATCCAATACCAATAACGCTTTGCCTCATTTTGTAGTTTTAGTGATTTATTATTTTTCAAACCCGCAATGTATAGCGTGAAAAACTCGGGTCAATGTCCCACCTGCGACGCGGCATTGACTTGACCGAGGGGCCTACTTACGCAGCGTTCGTTGACCTCTAGCGTCATTCAGATGTTTTATTTGCAATATATCGTAAACTTTTATATTTTTTTATGGTATCATATCAGTTATCATCATTACTATCACCTGTCTTCGTTTTTGACAGCGTTCTGATTACACCCTGTATGTAAGCCCACCCGTGCATGGCCAAGTCAGCTAGTCGGCATTATGTATCGCATATTATCTAAACATTATTACTTACCTCATGTTTTATTCTAATATCGCGTACGACAAAATGGAAAAATAACCCAATAACCATGATCAAAACAATTTCTGGAACCATCAAACATGATAAATAAATTGTTTATTTCTAAAACTGATCGCACATCACGTAGCAGTCCGCACGCCATGCAAATTTGAAGTGTTTATGTTTACAATTTACATTCATTCGACCAATGTCGATTGATGTCTTCAATCAGTGTAAATCGGTTGATGTGGTAACTTTGATTAATCGACGGCTGATGATCTATAAAACAATCGATGTTTCATCGATTAATAGTGAATCAACGGTTAATCGATTGTGAATCGACCATACCATCGAGAAATTGCCATGCGACATTCGAGAGCAGCTGTTCTATTTCTATCATCGATCGATCCTCATTCAATATCAATCCACACAGATCAGTTAGGTGTGACTATAAAAAAAATCGCACACGGCGGCAGATTCGTAAGACATAAAAGACACGTAAACACGAGCATTCTGTATCGAATACGAGATAACACCATATCTGGTATACCCATTGGTGCTGTTAAGAACTGTGCATTGCATGTACCTTTTGCGGCTCCTAGGATCGCGCCCAACGACCAATAAGCTACGGTTCGCTAGCTGCCAGTGACGAAATTTGTGATTTGTATGTTTACTCAGTACTGAAGCGACTGTTAATGCCATCTAGTAGCGACACTTTGCATCTATCGATACGTTGCGTTACCAAATATCAGGTAGATTAGCGATCACTTTTATCCGAGCTCCAGAATTTTAATCTCCAAGCAATGCTTTCGAAGTTTCAATAGGTATCCTTGGAGTTTGTATTAAATTTTTAAGCTCTCTCAGCCCTTGTGTCCAAGGGCGGGGACATCGGGGCGGGCGACACCAGGGCCGGATTGAACCGTCGTTGTTTTCCAAATGTATTAGCGCATTTTGTTTGCGCGGCGCTCCTATTCTCGATCCGTGCGATAATATTTTAACTTTATCTCGGATGCTGTAACTGGAGATCTTCTGTGTACACAGGGTACAAAATTCAGTATGACAAGAAAATTTGCATTGCACAAGGTTAACGCATTGTACCTACTACAAATAAATTCCTATGTTCACTCAAAACTACAACATGAAGATATTTAAGGCACGGATAAAAAAGTCCTTAAAAGCTAGCAACGCATTAGAGGTTCCTTTGATGATGGTTTAGGTAATAGTAACTTAAAATATTAGTACAGCTGACTTCACACACATTTGAGAATGTTATGAAGAACTTTCAGGCATGCAGGTTTCCTCACGACGTTTTCCTTCACCATTAAAGCAAAGTTAACACACATAACTCTGAATAGTTACAGATGCGTGCCAGGGTCCGAACGGACCTCTCGTCTATGATGTCTGAACCACTAGACTATAACCGCTCTATCCAGAGAAGAAGAAGAAGAAAACTAGTTTATTCATCTTGTGCCTAAGGTACGAACAAACTTAAAATTAATGGTTAGTAGGTAGTAGTTAGTACAATGAACCAAAAGCTTATTCTATACAACAATAAAAGAATACTTAATAATTAATTTAATTTAAAATGAGTTCTTGCACCCATTTGGCAGATTAATGTTGCAGGTTTAAAAAAAAAACTCCAATTTCTAATCCAGTTGCTAATAATCCAATTGACTTACTGCAATCCACCAACTGTCCCTACGCTACCCGAATTTCGTAGAAGCGACACTCGACATGTTTATTCTGGCTGGAAGTGCACAAAAACTGCAATGTCCCCCGTCTCCTCTTTAACATAATAATAGATTTCGGCTCCCGGGAATTTATATTCAAGAGGAGTCACTCCGTCACACACTCCATACAAAGGGCTTTGAAGATTTTGGCCTAACTAGCAGTCCGCCATTTTACTTTTTTCCCAAACTAGCGGTCACGCATAAAAATGCACTGAAGCGGAGTGGAGCGGAACGGGGTCGTGTATTTTCAACCAATCAGGTTATTGTTAGATGATGCGATCAATTTATTACATCATCTCTCTTTAATCTACTTGGTTGAAAACACACGTCCTTGCTCCTCTCTGCTTCACCTTTAATACGTTAATAATGTAAAAGCAAAAGCTGAATGACTGACTGAGTCACACACTAAAATCACATTGAGTTTGATTGAATAAATGAGATAACTACGTATGTATGGGGCGAGCGACGGAGAGTCCGGCGTTAGAGCCCGACGATCACTGAAGGGTCTACTGAATACGAATACGAATAACTATCATAAAACTGCCGTTCGTATTCCGAATGTAGTGGCTCGTAAATAGTTTTCATTATGGGAATTTTTCGCTTAGAATAAAAATGGTGGAAACTTACAACTCTGCTCGTAAATATGTCATCATCATCATCATCAACCGATAGACGTCCACTGCTAGACATAGGTCTCTTGTAGGGACTTCCACAGGGACGCCACGCTCTTGCGCCGCCTGAATCCAGCGGCTCCCTGCGACTCGTCTGATGTCATCCATCTACTCTTACCTAATGGGGGGGGGGGTCGTCGGTCTCCATTCCAGCACATTGGGACCCCAACGTCTATCGGTTGTACGAACTATGTGCCCGTAAATATGCACTTACTTTCTATTCTAGTACCTTTTATAGACCTAGACCTCTAGAATCTGCTTAATAGGTTCTGTTTATATCTGAACTAGCTTATGCTTGCGACTACATCCGTGTCGATTATACAAATTTATAAAGGGGTTTGAAACCCCTGTTTTAGCCCTATTAGGGATTGAATTTTCAAAAATCCTTTTTTAGCGGATGTTTAAGTCATAATAGCTAACTGCATGCCAAGTTATTGAAAAGATAAAAATGATGAATGAAAAATTCAGCCCGATCCGTCGGGAATCGAATTCTGCAATAAAACCACAGTGCTCGACACTAAGCCAGATAGATTGCAAAAGTACAATATGGATAATAGAAAGAGATAAGGGATGCGAAAAGATGTCTAAAGAAAAGAAAAATGAAACAAAGATCAGAGAAATCCGGTTTAAAACTATAAGTATACAAAATGACTAAAAACATTTCAACCAAAATTAGGGCTAAGTCATCTCGGCCCAACAAATATTCCTCACAAAATGAGGTATCTCTAAGGTATCTCAAAACCGCCATCATGATGTAAGGTCATAAACCATAAAGTCCTATAACTACGAGACTGGTATTATTTAATGCCTAAATCACACTGCCAGCTGTCTATAGCGTTCTTTACAGGGTGTAACCAGAACTCTAGCAAAAACTTAGCGTTATTGTTGTATTACCTAAACACAATCCAATACCAATAACCATTTGCCTCATTTTGTAGTTTTAGTGATTTAGTATTTTTCAAGCCCGCAATGTACAGCGTGCAAAACTCGGGTCAATGCCCCGCTTACGACGCGGCACTGACTCCGAGTGACCTACTTACGGGACGTTCGTTGACCTCTAGCGTTAGTCAGATGTTTCATTTGCAATATATCGTGTAATTAGAGATAGAATGATTATTAATTTCAATCGTATATGTATAGAAATCCAAGCTGGATTAGGTACAGTGAACGCAGAACGCGGAACTCCAGACCGTTGGCCGTGGATTAGATACCTAGCTACAGGGCTGATATTTCTGAAGATATTTGGTGCAAAACATCCCGGCGAGGTTCTTTGGAGCTTCTTTTAAATTGCTCGTAAAACGTAGTCAGGAAATTGTTTTGACGTTGTCAAATGTGATATAAGGCTTCGTGTACACTGAGGAATTTAACGAGATGAGGATTTTAAAGTGAAGCTTTTCAGGCATTGACTTCTATATTACTTCGTATGGACAGGGCCATTGAACAAACAAAATGGCACCGACTCAGTGCTTTAGCAACAATGCAACCTCAGAGACGGGTCATTCATTAGTATCTAAGAGGTGGCGCTGATTTATTTGGTTCCAAAACCGTGAAAAATTTTGTTCGCTTGGGCATATCTTGTCATTTATATCGATGTTTTCAGGGTCCCGTATCTGAAGGGTTCCAACAGGACCCAATTACTAAGCCTCCGCTGACTGTCAGTGAGCTGTAGGTATCTCATGAACAGTAATAGGTTAGAGAGATGAAATTTTCACAGATTGTCAATTTTTGTTGCCGCTAGAATGACAAGTGATAAAAATTTCAAAATGGCCGCCACGCAAATTAAAATAATTCATCATAAACATGACTGAAAAGTGAATAGGCACCTTCTAGGTAGGCGCGCTTCGCCTCCACGCATCATCAATAGGGTCTTGGACTGTAATAAAATGAAGTGATTTTTTGTATAGTGGTAGTTTATGGGGCTAGAATTCACTATTAAAGGGGATTAATTCTAAAAAAATCATGTTTTTGAAACATAAACGTCACGCTTTACGGAAGGTAAATAATGACGTCACAATCCGTTTTGATTTTTTTTTTCAATTTTTTAACATAAAAATAGAGTAGGTAATTTCTGCGGATAAATATTTTTTATGTTAAAAATTAAAAATATTTGTCGTTTACGCCATGTATCTAACCTTATTATCGCTTTCCGTAGAGCGTGACGTTGATAATTAAATAATTATTTTAAAAAAATTAATAAAAACCATGATTTTTAAAATTATTCTCTATAATAAATAAATAAATAAAGCCTTTATTACTGATATTTACATTTAAAAATTACATGATAAATTTCATAATTTAAATCTCGCACTTTAGTTCTTTCCGATCAGCGCGTCTTCTGACGCATAGGCCTTCTCCAGGTTTTTCCATAAGAGTCTGTTTTGTGCTTCTCTTGTCCATAGTGATCCCGCTGTCTGCTTTATATCGTCTACCCAGCGTTTCCTTTGTCTACCCCTTTTCCGCTTTGAGCCATCCCTAACTTCCCATTCTGTTAAAGCTTTGGTCCACTTCTTTGACTTCTCTCGAAGCATGTGTCCAGTCCATCTCCATTTAAGTATTTTAGTTTGGATGACTACATCTTCGAGTTTGGTGATTCGTCTTAAATCTATTGCTATACAAAAAATCACGTCATTTTATTACTACAGTCCACGATCCAATTCATCACCTACTATTTCGTGTGATTGCAGTCAAGTTTGACTCCACTGTACCCTTCCTTTGCTTAATTAGGTGAAAATTTGAAAAAGAAAAGTTCGTTATCCTGCACCCACCCTTAGCGTCCGTCACTCTGTGTTTTTACGAGGCATCCGAAACTCCCGAGTTAATCAAGCGGACCGGTGAGAGCTCGAAATGCTTTTAATTAAGCTTCATTACACATTTCTTTTCACTGTTAAGGATTTTATTATCAACGCGCCGGATGGCGGTACTTCGGGCGGACATCTGTTGGAAATTGGCGGATTTGCAAATTACTTACCTACCTTTATTAATTAGGATTTTTAAATTATTGTATACTGCACCTGCTGCGATAGCCTAGTAGTTTCTAATCGGAGGTCGGGGGTTCATTCCTGGGCTCGCACCTTTAACTTTTCGAGTTAAGTGCGTCTTAAGTACCTATTTAAGGCGATATGCGTCCGAAAAGACACATTTCTGATGTTCAAAGAATAATATTTTTGGCCTCAAAAACTACTTTGTTATTTTTTTTTTAATATTATAAAAATTAAAGATATTCCTAAGTCAAATATGAGAGCCAAAACGCGATTGGCACAATTTGGCTCAATACAAAAAAATCGCAAAGTTTCCCCAAAATACGTATTTTTACACGACCATTAGGAGAAAAACCACTTTTATTCGATTGATATAAAACCAATTTCAATAAAATTTCGTATTTACGTTCAACGTTTAATACACTAAGGGATTACGGTATTATTTTATGGTAACAGAGCACATAGAATTTGAAATATACATTTTTATAAAAAAAAGTGTAACTTTGCACTCGGACGGCCCAGACTTTTGCATACATTTCGTCTTTGTGATCCCATTTCGCCTTAAATATCACTTACTTTAACGGCGAAGGAAACCTGCATGCCTGAGAGTTTTTTTTTTTTTTTAGATATGCCAACGATAAATTGTAACAACATTCACAAATATTAAAAACATGTCACAAACAATTCCAGTCCTACTACAATCATCAATTATAGGCATATACAGCATTACGTAAGTCTCCGATTGTGTTAACAATAAGCTACCTACATTACAAACTTTTAACATTAACCACTAATTAATAAATATAATCTACAGCTAAATTAATAGATACAATTGCTTAATTCATAAAATTAGTTGCTCATTACATAAAAAATAATTAAATTAGATAAGAGTCAGATAAGGATAACAAGAGTTCTCCATAAATGTTTTCAAAGGTGTGGAAGGAATTCGCACTTGGCCAGCAAACCATTCTCATTCTGTAAGGAGACCATGCTCTGTAGTAAGCCAGTGATGGGTTGATCATGATGATGATGTTATATTATCAACATCAGAATGATATTTTGTCCGATAAGCGAAATAGATAATATGAATTATGATAGGGAAAGATAAAGTGTAAATGTATAAAGTGTTTTGACCTCGCAGCGTGTCTGCTTGATTGACAACACTTATTTATTCATTCCCATGCCCTTTGGAAGGATTTGTGTACGGTCTCGTACCTCTACTATTGGTCTGAGAGCTCGTACAAAATGCGTCTGCGTCACTTACCACCAGGTAATATTGCAGTCAAGGGGTAACTTGTATCTGAATAAATGAATAAAAAAGTTCTATATTATTTATTTATTATTTAATTAGAACGGCCATAAAGCCAATTACACTAATTAAAATACGAGTACAAACTAACATAAACATACTTACAAAAATTAACAACTTAAAATTATAAATTTTCACTTAAAATTATAAATTTTCAAAAATTGTCAGCAAGATCTGACCCATGAGGTCAGCCCATTTGTCAGCAAATATGTCACAGCGAGGGGACTCCTTCAGCAGTGCGTTGAGCGCAGCCAAAGTGCGCGGTATGGGTGACCTGGAACGCGCTACCGTGCGATTAAAACGGACTTACGAAAAATTTGGAGCGGTGGCGGAGATAGCTGTAATTAGAGGGTGCATAAACGCAGCAGAGCTTGTTGTGTAGTTCAGAGCAGTCAATCACACCCCTAAGAATCTTGCAAATTGTACCAATTTGGTCGCAGTCTCTTCGGGTTTTGAGCGAGTGGAAACCCAAGTGCCCTTGGAGAAATTTTGTGGGATACATAAATGGGTAATACCCGTGCAATTTTTTATATAATGTTCTCAAAGGTGTGTGAAGTCCGCTAATTCACAGTTTCTTGCTGGTTCTTCTCGGTAGGAACGGCATTCCGAACCAGTTGTAAATTAAAACTACCTGACTATTCATAAGTACTTGTAAAAAGTTTACATGAATAAAAAAACATTCTATTCTATTCTATGAGGCGGTGGGACGCCCCGCACACGTGCACGTCACCCGCACGTCACCCACACCGGGTTAGCGCGCGCGCTGTGCGGGTGTGCAGGGCGTTCCCTCCCCGATTGCCATTTCGACCTGTCGCGTACTATACAAAATATAACAAAACGAAAAGTATACTTATGTATTTGTGACTTAATATAATTTTCGTTTCGGAGTAATTATAACTAGATAATTTTGGCCCCGATTCTCTAGTCTCTCTCTAAACTAAATTTAGAGTATCTGCATCCTTTTCTTTTTACTAATGCTAAAAAAGGAACGGAACATGACTTTCACATTTAAAGACTCTAAATTTTAGTGCACAATACAAATTTAAACAGTAGGTTCGCGAGTGCGTCACGGGTTTTACCATCTAAAAATTAAATTTAGAAATGTCAAACTGCTTCTGTCTTTTTCATATTACAATAGTAAAAAGAGGGTGCGAATACTCTAAAATTAGGTTGTGCTTAGAATCGGTGCCAGCCCGCGACAGTCCGCGTGGATTTAGGTTTTTAAAAATCTTTGATTTTCCGATTTAAAAAGTAGCCTATGTTCTTCTCCGGGATGCAAGCTATCTCTGAACCAAATTTCGTAAAAATCGAACGGATTGGCCATGAAAGGCTAGCAGACAGACAGACATACAGAGACAGATAGACAGACAGACAGATAGACATACAGACACTTTCGCATTTATAATATTAGTATGGAATAGTTTGCAAGTATGGATGTCATACAATCTTTTGACCTTTGCGTAGATAAGTTTTCGAGTTCCAATAGTAGGTTAGCTTTCAATTTGCAGTTCTCTCTTACCTATGGCCCCATGTTTCGAGTTGGGTAGTTCATTTATAAGGCAGGAATCACGTGTTGGCGCTCGGTGCCCTAAGTAATGTGACCTACTCCAGAGTAAGTTCTAGGATTTTGTTGGGCATCTTTCTACCGAAGTTTGCTTACACGTGGTAGTCACGTGGTACCTATTCCGCTGAAATAAGTATTCATCATCATCATCATCATCATCAACCAATAGACGTCCACTGCTGGACATAGGTCTCTTGTAGGGACTTCCATACGACACGGTCTTGCGCCTGGATCCAGCTTCTCCCTGCGTCTGATGTCGTCCATCTACCTAGTGGGGGGGTCTTCCAACCACATGAGTAGATATTATAATTGACCAGAGGGGAAGCTTCACACTAGCTCACGCACACCACGACGTGCCACGGACGCTCCGTGCGCCCAGTTTGGCGGCAAACGAAGCGTCCGTGACACGTCGTGGTGTGCGTGAGCTGCGCTAGAGTGAGTGAACCTACAGCCAGCCGCTAGTATGAAGCTTCCCCTCTGGTCTATATTATCTACTCATGTGTTCCAACGCTGCGTCTTCCGGTGCGAGGTCGCCATTCCAGCACCTTGGGACCCCAACGTCTATCGGTTATACGAACTATGTGTCCTGCCCATTGCCACTTCAGCTTCGCAACCCGTTGTTACGTAAATAAGTATTACGTACGTAAGACGTATGGGTTTAATAAAAACTGGCATACTTCTTCCAGGTTAGCCCGCTATCATCTTAGACTGCATCATCACTTACCATCAGGTGAGATTGCAGTCAAGGGCTAACTTGTATCTGAATTTAAAAAAAACGTTGTATAGAAAGGCAACTTTCCAGTACCTACATATTAAGCGAAAGCTCAGGGACATGTGCATTCCGCCAACTGTCACGTATGGTGCTCAGACTTGGTCCCTGACAAACTCTCAAAAGTCCAAGCTCAAGGTTGGCCAAAGCCATGGAACGCAGCATACTTGGTATAAAACTAATCGCGTAGAAAGATCGCATAAGGAATTTGCGTAAGACAGTGGCGAGTGGAACTCCCTACAAGAAATCTATATCCAGCTGTGGACGTCCATCGGTTTTTTTTTTGAAAGAATATTAGCCATGTTAAATGACTAATATTCCCATTTCCTCTCCAACTAAGCGTCAAGCTTGTGCTAGGAGTAGGTACGATAATAGTGCAACGGGCAGGGTTTGAACCGTCGACCTTTCGGTTTTCAGTCCACTCCTTTACCCGTTGAGCTATTGAGGCTCTAAGGTTTACGATGATGATGAAGAAATTATGTTCCGGTGCGAAGACGGTGTTTATAGAAGTCACAAATTCCTTGATTGCTTCTGCCGGGAATGAATTCGAGACCTTTCATATAAGCTATCCCTTACAGCGCTCATGACTGCTCCAGGGATGTAAATAGTATTTGATGGAATAAGATTATTCTATCCAGACGTATCTAGGTCTTAGGCATCAGGCAACTGTCTGGTTCGTCTCAAATAGGCTTAGGAACGAGGGGCCAATCTAAACAGGATTATGTTCAGCAGATTTGCGGATTGTTAGAGCCGATTTAGATAAGGAATATAACTTTAATAATACCTAGGTAGTCCTGAAAGTTTTTGGCCAATGAGTTTTTCTCATTATATTTTCCTAAATCCTAATCCGAATAATATTAATATCTATAATATAAAAATGAAGCATTAAATGTGTTGCTCATCGCAAATCTCGAGAACCGCTGAACCGATTTCGCTAATTTTTTTTTTCATAATATTCCTTGAAGTACGAGGATGGTTCTGACGGAGAGATTATACCCTGGATTATAACACATAGGCTACTTTTTATCTCGGAAAATCAAAGAGTTCCCACAGGATTTTTAAAAACCTAAAGCCCTTGATTGCAATCTCACCTGGTGGTAAGTGATGATGCAATCTAAGATGGATGTGGGCTAACCTGGAAGGGGTATGGCAGTTTTTTATCAAACCCGAACCATTTGGTTTCTACACGGCATCGTACCGGAACGCTAAATCGCTTGGCGGCATGGCTTTGCCGATAGGGTGGTAACTAGCCACGGCCGGAGCCTCCCACCAGACAAGACCAGAAATTTAGAAATCATAAAACTCCAAACCTCTGCCGGGAATCGAACCCGGGACCACAACAAGCACTAACAAGACCACAGCGCTTACCACTGAGGTCATCATAAGTTTTTCGAACCATGTGTCCTGCCCATTGCCACTTCAGCTTCGCAACCCGTTGAGCTATGTCGGTTACTCTGGTTCTCCTACAGATCTCCTCATTTCTGATTTAATTAGGATTAGGTGGAAACTCCAAACGTAGCTTTCTTTATCGCCCGCTGAGTGACTCTGACCTTTCTTACGAGAATATGGGCCTCCTTAGAAAAAATTTTTTTTTTTTATTATGCTTAATTTAAAGTAATCAACAGCGTAAACACATAATTATTATTTAAATTTAAATCTAGGTATAACAGAAGGCCAAAAGAGATTACTTAAAATTATAATTACACTATTTTAACAGAATAGAGTTAGAATAAATGTAGGTATATACAATAATAAAATAAAATTACAACAGTGTGTGTATGATTGTGTGTGTGTGTGTATGCGTGTGTGAGTGTGTGCTTATGTGTGATATATAATAAAACAATTATTACGTATTAATAATAAATAAACAAACATTAATTATTAATAAACAATCAATAATTGTGTAATTAAATGCTAATTACCAACACTACAATAAAATGTATCTGACATCAATGATTACTATTATGAGTATGCTAATAGCAAAATTATATTGCATGATATGATTTTTTATTGCAATTGAATTATTGCCATATTGTGATGGAGAACTTAGCATTTTTTACTGGATCATATTATAACACCACGCGATCCTCTTCTGCTGTGATAGCCTAGTGGTTAGGACGCCTTCTAATCGGAGGTCGGGGGTTCGATCGTGTTTACGCACCTCTAACTTTTCGGAGTTATGTGCGTTTCAATTAATTAAATATCACTTGCTTTAGCGGTGAAGGAAAACATCGTTTTTTTTTAATACAGATACAAGTTAGCCCTTGACTGCAATCTCACCTGGTGGTAAGTGATGATGCAGTCTAAGATGATAGCGGGTTAACCTGGAAGGGGTATGGCAGTTTTTATTAAACCCATACCCCTTTGGTTTCTACACGGCATCGTACCGGAACGCTAAATCGCTTGGCGGCACGGCTTTGCCGGTAGGGTGGTAACTAGCCACGGCCGAAGCCTCCCACCAGACCAGACCAGAAATTTAGAAATTATGAAATTCCAAACCCCTGCCAGGAATCGAACCCGGGACCTCCCACTATTAAGACCACAGCGCTCACCACTGCGCCAGGGAGGTCGTCAAAAATAGTGAGGAAACCTGCATGCTTGAGAGTTCTCCATTATGTTCTCAAAAGGTGTGTGAAGTCTACCAATCCACACATGGCCAGCGTGGTTTGGCCATAGTCCAAAACCCCTCTCACGCTGGGAGGAGACCCGTGCTCTGTAGTGAGCCGGCGATGGGTTGATTATGATGATGATACCTGTGACGTAGTTATCAGCTAAGAAAGGATTTTTGGAAATTCAACCCCTAAGAGAGTAAAATAGCAGTTTGAAATTTGTGTAGCCCACGCGGACGAAGTCGTGGAAATAAGCTAGTTTTAGAATAAAGTGGCAAAAACCCAGTGCTTCTATGAACTGTAAAAATCACTGGGAATTCTTGAAAACTTAAATTCTTCAAAATGGCCGTCCACTTGAACGCAACATGAAAATGTCAAGCAAGAAGGAGAGATTTTCTGAATTGTTAGCAGAAACTTTTGCCCCGGGAAAAAATTCCGACCATGGCGTCGTTATTTTAGGCATTTCCAATTATGCGCTGCGCTTTTTTTTCGTCTCTCGCTCTTCGTCTGGGGACAACTATGTGGTAGACATTTTGTTTTTACTTTTTGGAGTCTGTTAATGTTTTGTATTCTAGCGTCTACGTTTTCGGAAGATATTTCGTATGCATTTACGTACGAATTATTTGATCCTACTATTTTAAGGAAGCTAATTTCTTAATAATTAGCTAGCCCCATCTTCCAAGTTTAACAAATAAATGATCAGTGAAAGAAAGGAAATATATTATCTTTTACCTACTTCTTCTTTTCTACTCGTATATATAAAAACTACTTCGTACGCGTGGATTTAGGTTTTTAAAAATCCTGTGGGAACTCTAAAAGTAGACTATGTCCTTCCCCGGGATGCAAGCTACCTCTGTACCAAATTTCGTCAAAATCGGTTGAACGGTTAAGCCGTGAAAAGCTAGCAGACAGACAGACAGACAGACAGATACACTTTCGCATTTATAATATTAGTATGGATAGTATGGATGAATCGCTAAATGTGTTGCTGATTGCAAATCTCGAGAACAGATGAACCGATTTTCCTAATTCTTTTTTTATAATGTTCCTTGAAGTACGAGGATGATTCTTACGGAAGAGAATTTTTTTAAAAATAAGGCGGTACGAAGTTCGCCGGGGCAGCTAGTCTTCTTATATAAATATACAAAAGGAAGAGGTGACTGACTGACTGACTGACTGACTGATCTATCAACGCACAGCTCAAACTACTGGACGGATCGGGCTGAAATTTGGCATGCAGGTAGCTATTATAACGTAGGCATCCGCTAAGAAAGGATTTTTGAAAATTCAACCCCTAAGGGGGTGAAATAGGGGTTTGAAATTTGTGTAGTCCACGCGAACGAAGTCGCGGGCATAAGCTAGTGGAGATATAAATTAGGATTTTTCAGAATACGCTAGTAGAAGAAAGGTGAAAACGGGCCGAATTGAGAACCACCTCCTTTTTGGAAGTCGGTTAAAAACTAACAACAACTAATGAAAGTAAACAAGGACCTCAAATATTATTTTACACTTAAAACGAATGAATAATCTCGGATAAGTTAAAACAAAAGCAGCACAGAGAGGAATTTCTTATCCGCTTCGTGCTTTGAGTGAAGTTATTAAAATCAGTCTCCCAGCTCTCTGGATCTTGCTAATAGTGGTCTGGGTAATTTTTAAGTCTACTGTTTTGTCACTGCAAGTATTTGTATTGCAATTCATTATTATTACTGAAATTGACTTATGCAAGTTCACACAAAAATGTGTATAAGTTCTGCAAATTGCTAATGCTCGTGGCCGCCATTTTAGTGACGTCAGCACTATAGTGAAGTTTTGGGCTGATGGTATATTTTTATTTCGGCTGACGTCATTTCGATGTTAATGAGACATGGTTCCAGCGCAATAGCAATTTGCGGGACTTATTACCAAAGAACACTCAATCGACAGATGACATCAAATGAGTCGCAGGGAGCCGCTAGGTCAGGCGACGCAAGCCGGTGGCGTATGCTGTATGCAACCTATGTCCAGCAGTGGACGTCTTAATTGTTGTTGTTGTTGTTGTTGATGATGATGATGATGAAATAGAGCGTCTCTGATGATGCAGGTGGGAGGTCTAAACTGGAACTCTCTGGTGGTAATGGCATGACAGTCGAATTTGGACTCATTTGCTTTGGTTTCAAGTACATCCGTCTGTCTGTCACGGCCCATCTTTTCAACCGATTTTGGCGATATAGCGGTAGCTTGCAACCTGGAAACGGACATAAGTTAATCCCGGAAAATCAAAGAGTTCCCACGGGAATTTTAAAAACCTAAATCCACGTGGACAAAGGCTAGGGCATCATATAGGTATTAAAGAGGCTACTATTTATCCCGGAATATAAACCAGAATATATCCAGGGATTTTTGAAACCTAAATCCACGTAGCTTCGGACGAAGCTTCGGATATCATCTCATCATCATCATCATCAAGAACAACCCATCGCCGGGTCACTACAGAGCACGGGTCTCCTCTCAGAGTGAGAAGGGTTTTAGCCATAGTCTACCACGCTGGCCATGTGCGGTTTGGTAGACTTGACACACCTTTGAGAACATTATAGAGAACTCTCAGGCATGCAGGTTTTCTCTCGATGTTTTCCTTCACCGTTAAAACAAGTGATATTTAATTAAGTACTTAAAACGCGCATAACTTCGAAAAGTTAGAGGTGCGTGCCCGGGATCGAACCCCCGACCTCCCATTAAAAAGCGGACGTCCTAACCACTAGGCTATCACAGCTTCGGACATCATCTAGTTAAAGATAAATTAATTAATATCAAAGTACCTATCTATGGTTTGTAATAATATCAAAGTAGGTATTTACTATATTTTGTAAGAAAGGTGACAATAATTAAGTAAGACGAACAATGTAAAACAATACTCGCCCAATTGTTTAAAAGGAATGAATATTATGGAGCATTTCAGGATAACTTAATACTAGAGATTAGAGAAGAGCAATACTGCTACTTTTACATAATTTTCATTAGAAGATATCATTATTTTTCTTCACAATGATTTCACAGCCGTTTATTCACGAAAAGTAATTTTGAATTTTCACACTTACAATCGCTTGATACGAGACATATTTAACTAGGAATTATGATCAACATCAATAGTACTAATATTCCTCAGGTGGTTTTTCAGAGAAACTGAATTTAGCAATTATCTACCATTGTAAATGCGTAAATTCGTTTTCCTTGACGCTGGCTGACTGACTACTAAGGAAGGATCAAATCTCTGAATGAGATTGGCCATAGTTTACCTGCACGCTGACCAAGTGTGGTTTGGCAGTCTTCCCACACCTTCGAGAACATTATGAAGAACTCTCAGACATACAGGTTTTCTCTGTATGTTTTCCTTCTCCGTTAAAACAAGTGATATTTAATTGCTTACAACGCACATAACTCACAAAAAAACAACGCACAAAAGTTAGAGGTATGTACATGCACGGTATCGAAACTCAGATCACTTTTGGGAAAAAGAAGTACCCATCTGTTTCACTGTGAAAAAATTTATAATTTCATGCAATGAAAATGATTCAAAAGTAGCAATAATGCTACTTTCGCGTCCCTAGGTATTTCATACTCGTGCCAAAGCAACGGAAAGTGCTACGTCTAATTTTGTGATCCGCCTCTCGTTTGAAGTGGCTTTGTTAAAATTCAGACTCGCTGAAACTTGTTATTACTGGTCTGGGTAATTTTAAAGTCAACTGTTTTCCCGCTGTACGGTTTTAACATTTTCGAGCGATTCGTGTGTTAAAATTCCTAATGTTTTAAGACTGTAATTATTAAAACTGTGGTCTGGTTATTTTAAAGTTTTGTATTGGGTTGGGTTTTAGCTTTAAATAAATTATTATTATTATTAACTAGCAGATGCCCGCTACTTTGTACGCGTGGATTTAAGTTTTAAAAATCCCGTGGGTGCTCTTTGATTTCCCGGGATAAATGTAGCCTATGTCACTCTCCGGGTCTTAAACTATACCTATGCAAAAAATCACGTCGATCCGATGCTCCGTTGCGACTTGACTGAAGGACAAACCAACAAACCAAAAAACAAAAACACTTTCACATTTACAATATGGTTAGTGGTGGACCATAGATAAATGGGAGAGCAAAAGTACAGCAACTAATAACATTATTTAAAACGGATTAATAAGTTATTGCGGAAGCGACGCTCAGTACGCCCAAGTTTGTGATTCGAGCCGCGACTGGATAGAGTGACTTTATGCAATTCTGACTAACTGAAACTCTTTATTGGCGGTTTCAGTTATTTGAAAGTTAACCGTTTTGCTACTGGCAGTTCGGAGGATTATAAGGATTGTGTTTTATGTACTTTAGAAACGAGTATTTTTTTTATTCGCTTAGGAAGATTTTTTAATTCACAAATTATGATTATGATGTGACTCTTTGACTGTTTGATCTTAGGTGGTGTAAAGTGATGATGCGGAAGAACCTAGAAACCAACGCATTATTATCCCAAGAAAACTTCTATCATCATGTGATTAATAGAAGGGGTCACAACCCTCAGCAAAGAGGAGAGAGAGAACAGGAGTACAGCAACTAATAACATTATTTAAAACGGGTTAATATCACCTCGAAGTTATTGCGGAAGCGACGCTCAGTACGCCCAAGTTTGTGATCCGAGCCACGACTGAATAGAGTGACTTTATGCAATTCTGACTAACTAAAACTTTTTATTGGCGGTTTCAGTTATTTGAAAGTTAACCGTTTTGCTACTGGCAGTTCGGAGGATTATTAGGATTTTGTGTTTTATGTACTTTAGATATATTTTTATTCGTTGACGAGGATTTTTAATTCACAATTAAATAGTTATAAAAAAATAAAAAAAATCTTTTTTATTCAAATAAACTTTTACAAGTACTTTCGAATAGTCGGATGCATCTACCACTGGTTCGGAAGGCCTTTCCTACCGAGAAGAACCATGATTGTGAGATGGTTCTTTGACTGAAATTTTAGGTGGTGTTAAGTGATGATGCGGAATAACCTATAGTCTACGACAGCTTGAGATGGCAATCGGGATATGAGGTGGGAGGGATGCCCCGCACGTCATGTTGTTTCATGGCATTGTTTTGTATTGACAAACTATAACAATATAGCACAATCGAAATTATATTGCTAACACACGAATTCGTATTCTCGTCCACAATGCGAGGCTAAACTGTTTTGACAGCTCAAGAGTGGAACCTATTCTGCTCGATTGCCAAGTTGTCAAGCATAGCGAAACGATTTCGGTCAAAGAGATTAACTGTTAACGATAGAGCGGATATTAGTGAAAAAAAACAGAAATTTTAAATTATAACTAGTCAAGTGCGACTCGGAATCGCACACGAAGGGTTCCGTAAATACTATCGTTCAAGAAATAATACTTTTTATTTTCATGACGGCCAACTCTAAATATTTTATTATTAATTGTTGTTATAGCGGCTATAGGAATACAAATTCCGTAAATATTTTGACTCTGTATCTATTATGGTTTACAAGATACAGCCTGCTGATAGACGGATGGACGGACGGACGGACAGCGGAGGCTTAGAGTAGTTAAAGTATCAAAATGCAACAATACTTTGCAACTTTGTCTGAAGTTGTACTAAAATCGTATTTACAATGGACAGGGTATCATGTATATGTAGCTTTAACCACCCACCATCAATTATTAATGTTTATGAAAGCAAATAAGTGGATTTAATCTAATCTAATCTAAAAAAAGTTCCGGTGTCGGAGTGAAACGTACATTGAGTGTGTTGTAGAAGACTTGTATGATGTTATGTGTTGATGTTGTGTATTGCTTGCTTTTCCTGCTTTTATAGTGGGAGGGTGGGTGGTGCATATCACACCCTAAGAAAAGTACTGAATTTATATTTCAAAAAATCTATCTAGACATTCTATACAATAAAAAAAAATTTAAAAAAAAAATTGACATAAAAGCGAAAAGTATGGAATTAGACTAGCTGGATTGTTGTAAGTCGAGATACTTTCTAAAATATTGCCATTGTTAAAAATTAACTTCCTATTTTTCTTTTACGAAGCGTTAGCATTTATATGAATACGATTTGTCAATTTTATATTACAGCAAAAAGTAGCCAAATTACCTACAAATTTGTCATGACTTTCGTATATAATGTCCTTTCTGCGATCAATATGAAGTTTGAATATCTTGGCTTTCATTGCCTCCCGGCTCCGCTCGGCTGGTATAAGAATCGCGTAAAGAAATTTTTCCATTTTCGCATGTAAAACAAAATTTTCTCGCATTTTCGTTTGAATTCACACCGAGTCCCTGGCGGTGACGGGATTCCGTTAGGGTGGCAACACTGTGACTTATTGGCAAAAATAATAAAATTATGTTTATGAAATTAAAACGTATTAATATAAAGTAAATTAAAATAATATTGTATCTATTTAAAAAAGAAAGAAGTGTAATTATTGTTCATTTTTATGTATCAATTTAATTAATTTTATTTCATTTTATTTAATGAAATTATATATTATTTTTTGGTTTCTACACGGCATCGTACCGGAATGCTAAATCGCTTGGTGGCGCGGCTTTGCCGGTAGGGTGGTATCTAGCCACGGCCGAAGCCTCCCACCAGACCAGACTAGAAATTTAGAAATATATTACATACAAGTGCATGTTTTTGGAAATAAAGGCTATATTTTACCCAACTGCAGGGAAACCCAAAGCAGGCTTACACGATTTTAACCCGTATGTCAATATGTCCGTTCGCGTTCCTATGCGTAAAATGATTGTACGACATTCGATTCGTCTTGATGGCACGAGTGTCACTGGATAATTTTACGTAAAAAAATTAAAATGGCGGGTTTTATGCTGGTTTTTCAGAAAACTTGTTATTTTATTCATTTAAATGTATGTGGGTATACTCGTAGGTACCTTCGTACCTATTGATACTTTAGAGATTGTCCATAACAATACAAACACATGGTCACAATAGAATCGTCGGCGAATAGTTTCGCGGCTGTCAGGCTTCTTTGAGGGGGATTTATTATTTTTATTATTGTTTCACGAAATGCAGGCTTCGGCCGCCTTCCGTAGCTTGAGTTATGACGGCGCGAAAATAAGGAATTATTGGAGGAGGGTTATTAAAGCTTTTAGGGGTAGCGACTAGCGAGGCTACCCCTTGCTACCTCTTGCCTGCTCGCTGTTGCGGTAACTGACATGTTCTCTTTTCCTTCTCGTATTTGGTTAAGGAAATATTTTGTGTTTATTATGGGAAAGCGGTTAGAATATTCTTGTTCATGGGTGTAAAATATATGTAAATCTATGTATATAAAAGGAAAAGCTGACTGACTGACTAACAGACTGACTGACTGACTGATCTATCAACGCACAGCTCAAAGTACCGGGCGCATTTGGCATGCAGACAGCTATTATCATGTAGACATCTGCTAAGAAAGAATTTATAAGAATTACCCTGAGGGGATGAATTAGGGGTTTGAAATTTGTGTACCCAAGGCGGACGAAGTTGCAGGCATAAGCTAGTAATGATATTAGTATGTGCTCACGTTGCTATCTAAATAATACTGACCGAAAATGTATGAAACCCTGGAAACGTAGGTACCTGTAAGCAGTGGCGTGCAGGTCATAGAGGCATTAATGCACTGCTTACCCCAGTTGTAATAGCTCAATGCATATTTTTCATTATCACCTACCAGTAAACAGGTTCCTACCTAACTAATGCCTACCCTGGCTTCAAACCCTATGCACGCCACTGCCTGTAGGTACAATTCCGGGCCAATTTAAGAAACGCGTTAAAATATAATTTGTCAAATTGTTTTATTACATACATCATCATCATCAACCCATCGCTGAAGTACTACTGAGCACGGCACACTACATAGATCTCTATCTATAGACTATCTAAGAGTGAAGGAATTTTCAGAATCGGATCATTAATTACGTAGAATACAACATCCAAACTTACTAATTTTACCTCTTTACAATATAAGTGTATACCTAGATATTTTTAAGTAGTTAATATACAAATACAAAATATGGCAATTTTTTTGTTTTTATAGTATTTAATTTTATTATTATGATATTTCACAAACTTTACCCCTTTATAATATTAGTGTATACCTAGATATTTTAATTACTGAATAAAAAAATACAAATGGCTATTTTTTTTGTTTTTATAGTATTTAATTTTATCATTATCATATTTTTATTCTAATTACTACTGAAAGGCAGAAAAAATATCGGTATTATGCAAAAATTGTGCGGAAAAATCTAACGTAGGTACGTCAATCACAGACATAAGAAAAAGATAGACGCAGAAAACTAAAGTGACGACCTCCCCGGCGCAGTGGCAAGTGCTGTGGTACCGGCAAAGCCGTGCCGCCAAGTGATGTAGCGTTCCGGTACAATGCTGTGTAGAAACCAAAAGGGGCCCGGGTTTTCCAAGTTAGCCCGCTTCCATCTGAGAGTGCATCATCACTTACCACCAGGTGAGATTGCAGTCAAGGGCTAACTTGTATCTGAATTTAAAAGACTATTCATAAGTACTTGTAAAAGTTTACATGAATAAAAAAAACATTCTATTCTATTCTAAAAAAAAAGAGTTAGTGTTGACTTTGTACAGATTAAACATGCATGCCATGCACATAGTTATTGTATTCCGCAAGCGTTTAAGTAGTAAGGTCTTGGACAAAGATCGATCGACGAAGGTTAAGGACAATGTCTTAGGTGTCTGACAGGGGGTTGCCACTAAGTGTTTGGCAAACATGACGTGATTTCTAATAGATACTATTTCGAAGAAAATATATAAAACTAGCTGATGCCCGCGACTTCGTCCGCGTGGATTTACATTTTTCAAAATCCCGCGGGAACTCTTTGATTTTCCGGGATAAAAAGTAGCCTATGTGTTAATCCAGGGTATAATCTATTTCCTTCAAAATACCAAATTTCATCTAAATCTGTTCAGCCGTTTTTGCGTGATTGAGTACCAAACATCAAAACATCCACACTTTCTTATTTATAATATTATTAAGATAAAATATAGATTTTATACTTTGACGAAAGATTTTATATGGCTTTGTTACCTGTCAAGCTCCTTGTCATTCTATCTATTTGTTTCGTAAGTCTATGGATTCGTTATGCATAATAAACCGTTGACCTAACTGTATGTAATAACATCTTAATACTTATTATTTTTATGAAGGAATTCTGGTATTTGAGGAATTTTAAGAATTATGAGATAATAAATTTTTTATATTTAATTATGTAGGTACGAACAAATCCACGAGGCAATGGATAAGTTCAATGACTATTGTGTTGGAAAATATCTAATATTAGCGCTACAATTCTAATTTTATCCATAGTAGCCTATAATTTTTTTTAAAGAATATTAGCCATGTTAAATGACTAATATTCCCCTTTCCTCTCCAACTAAGCGTCAGGCTTGTGCTAGGAGTAGGTACGACAATAGTGCAACGGGCGGGGTTTGAACCGTCGACCTTTCAGTTTTTAGTCCACTCCTTTATCTACCCGATGAGCTATTGAGCTAAACAAATACAATCTCAATATTAAAAGGCTAATGACGACGATGATGATGATAATGAAACTGCAATTTTTAATGGGACTAAATTGATATTGTTATACTATAAGGGGGTTTATGCACCCATCCGTGAAATCACGGATGCCGTAAAAATACGGTCCGGATGAGTACGTATTTGTATGACGGCCACTTCGAAGAATCACGGATACGAACCGAATACGGATGAGTGCACAAATGTCATAACTCATCCGTATTCAGTTCGTATCCGTGATTCTTCAAAGTGGCCTTCATACAAATACGTAGATTGGATTCGTATTTTTTCGACGGATCCGTAAAATCACGGATGAGTGCAGCCCCGCCCTAACTGTGTATAGGTATTACCTAAATCTGATTAAACCCTCATTTCCGCACAGCAAACAACAAACCAAACACAGCGTATGACAAACAGCCAATAATGAATCTCAGCCAACAAATTAATAGCTGTATAAGCCAATGCAACGATTGCCGTGACGTTGGTCGTCCGACGCAATTATGAGATACCATCGAACAATTGCTGTACAGAGACAGATCAACATGTAGCACAAATAGATTTTATATCTTAGCGTATGGCGCGAACTGTAAGCACAAGCTAGGTTTACTCTAAGTTAGTCAAATTTTAAAGAATATTTTATAATTTTTTAATTTCGCAAGCAACATTATATTGTTACACTATAACTGTGTAGTACAGGCATTAAATGTGATTACACCCTCATTTCCGCACAGCAAACAACAAACCAAACACAGCGTATGACAAACAACCAATAATGAATCTCAGTCAACAAATTAATAGCTGTATCAGCCAATGCAACGATTGCCGTGACGTTGGTCGTCCGACGCAATTATGAGATACCTACCATCGAACAATTGCTGTACAGAGACAGATCAATATGTAGCACAAATAGATTTTATATCTTAGCGTATGGCGCGAACTGTAAGCACAAGCTAGGTTTACTGGAAGTTAGTCAAATTCTAAAGAATATTTTATAATTTTTTAAACATTTAAAAAAATGATTTTTTTTTAAATATTTTATAATTTTTTAATTTCGCAAGCAACATTATATTGTTACACTATAATTGTGTAGTACAGGCATTAAATGTGATTACACCCTCATTCCCGCACAGCAAACAACAGAGCAAACACAGCGTATGACAAACAGCCAATAATGAATCTCAGTCAACAAATTAATAGCTGTATGTAAATGCAACGATTTACAATGAACCAAAAGCTTCATTTGCTATAATTCGCTGAAACAGATCAAATCTGTACGGTGCAACGTGCAGCATGCGAAATGCACCGCCTGCCCTCCCACTGCTAAACATGCAGGAAGAAGCAGCCATCAGGCAAGCAATATGCACCACCACCACGCAGCACCACACAAATCCCAAACACACTCGACGCACGTTTCGCCCCGACACCGAAGCATCCTAAAAACGCTAGTCGCTTCCAAATTGCGCTAATCTTAGGCCCGCAATAAATATTTATTGCCCGAGTCAGATGGAGGGATTAAGGGCGCCTCTGGATTCGCTCGATTTTATCTATCAAAGCCCTATTTTCGTGAGACTAATAGAATTTTTAAAAGCCTACCTATCTTCACATCGCTGCCTAATGGGTTTTCTATCTGGCTCGATTTATGACGTTCTGGAATATTTCTACTAGCTCAATTTATTCGAATCTCGGTTCTAGCGTTGAAAGTGCTTGCACTGCCATCTTGCGGATTAGCGTCAATTCTTTTAGTGTGAAGAGCTGTTCTCATATTCTGCTACGGAAAATGAAATTGAATTGAAAATTTTTATGTTCTTCGTGTAAGTGTGAAGTCATGTTTTATTAGTATCTATCTTAGTACTCACTACTCGAAAAATGATATTATCTTGACTGTCGCGTCTGTATATACGTTGATGAATTTTAAAGGTAAGGAAAAAATACAAACCCGTTTGGTCCTTATAAAATACTGGCTGATACCCGCGACTTCATCCGCGTGGATTTAGGTTTTTTAAAAATTGCTTGGGAACTATGTTGTTATGTCCTATGTCCTTCCCCAGGATGTAAGCTAACTCTGCACCAAATTTCATCAAAATCAGTTAAACTATTGGACTGAGAAAAGCTAGCAGACAGACAGACACACTTTCGCATTTATAATATTAGTATGGATAGTACTAAAATACGCATGTTTAGAACACACTCGTAATTCGTATTCAAGTTTACAATGACCTCAGCGCGATTGTGTGCGCTAGTGTGACAACAGTGTTATCGTGCGTTCGTCGTCGCCGAGTCTGCAACGCGCGTCGGCAGTTGATCGCAATACTACTATCTACTGCGTTATCTTCATACAAGTGTGTGCTACAAGTTAACGAAGCTTGCGATTTTTGTCAAAAAAAAATCTAAAGCAATCTTTACATCTCTACCCATACCAGAGTAAACTAGTGTGAGGGAACTTTTGGTTTGATCTTGACCTGAATCGATGATATTATTATGTCAAATACCAGTACCCTTATTATAAATGCGAAAGTGTGTTTGTTTGTTGGTTTGTCCTTCAATCACGTTGCGACGGAGCAACGGATCGACGTGATTTTTTGCATGGGCATAGTTTAAAATCTGGAGAGGGACATAGGCTACTTTTTATTCCGGAAAATCAAAGAGTTCCCACGGGATTTTTAAAAACTTTGGATGTATGGGGTATTGTTAGAATTCTTACATGATCCCAAGTTACATTGGCAAAAAAAACAAAACGACAGGAACGTCGTATTTTTTATTTTAATTTTTTAAATTATTGGCTTAGCTTGTGTTTGGACATCAGTTTATGACTACCTACTGTACGCAGGTATCGTCCAATGACCTTCCACATGAAGGACGGAGGGTAAGGGCCGGTTGTTTCAACAAATTTTGACGGACACGTAACCTTTAAATATGGCGCTAACGAACGTGAGAAAAGAAAAAGCGTTGATTCAGCATCTATTAGCGCTAACGTTCGTTAAAAAGTTACGTTTACGTTAACCAGTGCTGGCGCCATTGGTGATCGTCAAATCAGTTCGTAAATTCATACTTCCTACAAACGGAATATTTTATTTACAAATTATAATGGAATCAATTGAATTCAATGCTTTTAATGGCAGTTTTTTTGAAGATGAACGAGAATTTTTAAAAAAGAAAAAGTGTTTAAAATGCGAAGTAGCAATATCAATAACTATATAATTTAATATAAAATGAAATAAAAAAGGATACGGAAAATTAAGTTAATTTTTAGGGTTAGTTTCGTAACCAGAATAACAATGACGAACAGTTTTTGTGCAATGAAGCAACGCTGTTAAATTAACAAATGTTAAAATTCGTCTACATGTGTTAAATTTTAACGAACGTATCTTACGAAGACCAATGGTTTGAAACAACCAGCCCTAAGTTTATATTTGACCCGTGTTATTGTATTTCAGTATTCTTGTGTTTCACCTGTTCATAAACTATCTTACTTGTAGAGTCTTGAACGATAACACGCTATTTTTATTTAATTTACAATTATTGTATACTAGCTTATTCCCGCGACTTTGTCCGCGTGGACTACACAAATTTCAAACCCCTGTTTCACCCCTTTAGGGATTGAATTTTCAAAAATCCTTTCTTAGTATACCAAATTTCAGCCCGATCCGTCCAGTAGTTTGAGCTGTGCGTTGATAGATCAGTCAGTCAGTCAGTCAGTCACCTTTTCCTTTTATATATTTAGATTCTTGTGTTTCACCTGTTCATAGACTATCTTACTTGTAGAGTCTTGAACGATAGCACGCTATTTTTATTTAATTTACAATAAATTGTATATTTTAGAATACATAATATAGTGTACTATACTAGCTGATGCCCGCGACTTCATCTGCTCCACGCAGGTTATTTAGGTTTTTAAAAATCCCGTGGGAACTCTTTGATTTTCCGGAATAAAAAAGTAGCCTATGTCACTCCCCAGGTCTTTAACTATACCCCATGCAAAAAATCACGTCAATCCGTTGCTCCGTTCCAACGTGATTGGAGGACAAACCAACAAACCAATAAACCAACAAACAAACACACTCTCGCATTTATAATATGGGTAGTGATATGGGTAGTGGTTGGTAGCCTGTTGAGTATTATCTTTTTGCAGTGGTGAAGTGGTTATAACCCTCAGCAATGAAGAATACTTCATTGCTGAGGGTAGTGGCATTTCATTAATCACATAATGGTAGGAATTTCTAGGGATAATAATATAACGGGTTGTAAAGATCTTTAACGAGCTCCCTGACGCAATGGTAAGGACTCTGGTCTTATTAGTGGGAGGTCCCGGGTTCGATTCCTGGCAGGGGTTTGGAATTTTATAATTTCTAAATTTCTGGTCTGGTCTGGAGGCTTCGGCCGTGGCTAGTTGCCAAGCGATTTAAGCGTTCCGGTATAAGACGTACCTTCCTAAGTTCCTACCATCAGCAATTTAGTTATTCATCCATATCATCATCATCATGATCAACCCATCACCGGCTCACTACAGAGCACAGGTCTCCTCTCAGAGTGAGAAGGGTTTTCGTCATAGTCTACCACGCTGGCCAAGTGTGGATTGGCCTAGACCATATAGAATCATTCATGGCATTCATCCATATAGAAATACAAAATAACCATTTAAACGACACTTAAAAAGGTACAATAAAGCTCGGATATCCGCTATTTTATCAGAATTAAAATTGCGAAATCACCAAAACGCGTGTGTGCCCCAAGATGAACGATTCCGAACGAGGCGTTAAATTTACGATAAGTGTCTATTCAGATGGACCACACCACAGAGGAAAAAATGTTGCCAGACAGAGATCGTTTCTATAGCAAATACTCTCGCTGAGTTCGATTTTCGTGACGTGTTCGGCCATTTGTGGCTGCAATGTCACTGGTCGCGGACCCTGATCTAAGTTTGCAGCATCTATTGAATACTGCAAATTATTTATCATACGTGGTAAAAATTGTTGTTCATTTTGTGTCTGGCGACAATTTTTCTGGTGTGGCTAAAATTTTTCTAGAAATGTATGTGAGTGCCACGAGTGGGTTGCATTTATAACCGTAATGTCGACAGTATTGACTAACCTTCGTAACAGCTGTTTGCTTCAAATTGGACTCAGTTATGCCAAAATGTATCTTATTTCTCCTTTCCCCTCCAACTAAGAGTTAAGCTGGTGCTAGAAGTAGGTACGACAATAGTGCAAACGTTACCTTTACCGTATTACACTTTAAACTAAAACCTTTTAGTTACATTTTTTAAACTTGAAGGTTTTAAAACTTATTACACTAAATGTAACTGTTGTAAATGCCAGTTTGTACCATGCTTCAGATCTAAAACACATTCTAAAGTTGCTTATGATAATGTACGAATTGAACATTCATTAGCTAACTTAGCTATGACAATTTTCGGGTGGATATGTCCTGGCATAACTGATCCCAGTTATTATTATTATTCGTGTGAATTTTGGAGCGGTTGTGGCCCGCATGAATGGATCCTAAGATTACGCGGAGCGGTGTCGTAAAGCAAAATTACCTACTCGAGGGCCATTGAGATACCCCCTGGCCCTAGGGGACGGCGCTTGAGCTCATTTCATTAGAATTTATTTTATGTTATTATACGGAATTAAAAATACCGGTCCGGCGTCGTAAAATTGCACATTACAGGTCTCCAAATGGACCCATATTGTTCGCGAATTGAGATATTATAGACGTGAGAGAAAATTGGAGGGAAATAGGTGTTTTTATAATGTGCCCTTTTGTTAATTTTATGGGGAGGTTTTTGTTCTGCGTCGATTGTTAATGTTAAGTGTCACTTTGGTAGAGATTTAAAATGATGGGGTATATTCACGGAGTAGAGTACGACCTCCCGTAAGTAGCAAGATAGAGGAAAAAAGCGATGATAGCGGCCTCCTATCAATAGGTTCTATTCCGGACACATAGGTATGTACCTCAATTTTAGGGTTCCGTACCTCAAAAGGAAAAACGGAACCCTTATAGGATCACTTTGTTGTCTGTCTGTCTGTCTGTCCGTCTGTCTGTCAAGAAACCTACAGGGTACTTCCCGTTGACCTAGAATCATGAAATTTGGCAGGTAGGTAGATCTTACAGCTGACATTTGGGAAAAAATCTGAAAACCGTGAATTTAGGGTTAGATCACACAAAAAAAATTAAATTGTGGTCATGAACTAATAATTAGTATTTTCAACATTCGAAGTGAGATAACTATATCTAGTGGGGTACCATATGAAAGGTCTTCACCTGTATATTCTAAAATAGATTTTTATTTATTTTTATGCATCAAAGTTTTTGAATTATCCTGCAAAATGTTGAAAAATAAGACTAGTACGGAACCCTCAGTGTGCGAGCCCGACTCGCACTTGGCCGGTTTTTCGGAGTTATGACGTGTACCTACCTACTGTCAACTCTACCACCAGTCACCCTAACAATCACCTGCATCATTTTTAGGGTTCTGTACCCGAAGGGTACAAACAAGACTCTAAAGACTCCGCTGCCCGTCGTATCCGCCTGTCTGTCAGCGGGTTGTATCTCGTGAAGGTAGAGAGTTGAAATTTTCACAGAATTGGTATTACTAACTAGCTGATACCCGCGACTTCGTCTGCGTGGATTTAAGTTTGAAAAATCCAGGGGGAACTCTTTGATTTTCTGGGATAAAAAGTAGCCTATGTCACTCTCTAGCTCTTTAACTATATCCATGCGTAAAATTACGTCGATCCGTTGCTTCGTTACGACGTGATTGAAGGACAAACGAACAAACCAATAAATCAACAAACCAACATACCAATAAACCAACAAACCAATAAACTAACAAACCAACAAACAAAGACACTTTCGCATTTATAATAAACTTGCTGATCCCCGCGGCTTCGCCCGCGTGTATATAATGTAGCCTATGTCACTCAGGAATAATGCAGCTTTCTATTGGTGAAAGAATTTTCAAAATCGGTTCAGTAGTTCCAGAGATTACCCCCTACAAACAGACTTAACGACATTACCTCTTTATAATATTATATATATAGAAAGAAAGAAAGAAAGAAAAACGTTTATTTTTTAAGGCTGTACCACACATTACCAGCTAGACATTAGCTGGTTAGGTTAGGTATATATATTATAGATAGCTGGGGTAGTGATTAAAAAGTGTTATTTCTTGTAGGATGGTACGGAACCCTTCGTGTGCGACTCCTACTTGCACTTGGCCGGTTTTTTAATGATAGCGCCTACTAAGTACTATATTAATGACAAGATTACGTTATTTTGATAAAAATAACACATTTCGTTAGGTATAGGCGGTGCTGTTGACCACCGCGACCGTCAGTTCGTTGAACTGTGTTTGAACCAGTCAAATTGTCTGAATGTCATCGCTTAACGTCTAGACGGATGATTATGGAAACAGGCACACTCATTACGGATAAGTGATATATATTATTTGATAAGTATGTGGCTTAAGCTGTGATAGCCTAGTGGTTAGGATGTCCGCCTTCTAATCGGAGGTCGGGGGTTAGAACCCGAGCACGCACCTCTAACTTTTCGGAGTTATGTGCGTTTTAATTAATTAAATATCACTTGCTTTAACGGCGAAGGAAACCTGCATGCCTAAGATTTCTCCATAATGTTCTCAAAGGTGTGTAAAGTCTACCAATCCGCACATGGCCAGCGTGGTAGACTATGGCCAAAACCCTTCTCACTCTGAGAGGAGACCCGCGCTCTGTAGTGAGCCGGTGATGGGTTGATCATGATGATGATATAAAGTTTATTTAGTTACTTTAGTTTTAAGTTCGCGTAAAAATTATCACCACTATTTTCATCCTACAAATCCAACAACCGACCATCAAAAAGTGTAATTTATTATCTACTAGCTTATGCCCGCGACTTCGTCCGCGTGGACTATTTTAAACCCCTATTTTACACCCTTAGGTTTGATCTTTAACTATGAGATTTTAACATGAGCTTAGTAAAATATGTCATACTGTTAATTGCAAAAATATTAACTACAAAATTTCTTTATAGACACTTCAAAACTGACAGAGTTTCATACAAACTTCAAACCCCTTTTTTACCCCTTTAGGGGTTGAATTTTGAAAAATCCCTTCTTAGCGGGCGCCTACGTTATAATAGCTATCTGCATGCCGAATTTCAGCGTGATCCGTCCAGTAGTTTGAGCTGTGCGTTGATAGATCAGTAAGTCAGTCAGTCACCTTTTCCTTTTATATATATAGAAGAAGACTAGCTTAGTCCCGCGACTTCGTCCACGTGGGCTACACAAATTTCGAATCGCTATTTCACCCCCTTAGGGGTTGAATTTCATAAATCCTTTCTTAGCGGTTGCCTACGTCATAATAGCTCTCTGCATGCTAAATTTCAGCCCGATCCGTCCATTAGTTTGAGCTGTGCGTTGATAGATTAGTCAGTCAGTCAGTCAGTCACCTTTTCCTTTTATATATTCAGATTTTGAATAAATTATTTGACTTGACTAAGTAATTAAAACTACGTGAGCAAACCTGCATGCTGCATGCCTGAGAGTTCTCCATAATGTTCTAAAATACTTGTTAAATACGTGCTGGACTATGGTAAACCCCTTATGATTTCAAGAATAGACCCATGTAGGTACATTCTAGAAGAATTACTTAATATCAAGCTCAACTCAACGCGTAAAGGAGTGGACTGAAAACCGAAAGGTCGACGGTTCAAACCCCGCCCGTTGCACTATTGTCGTACCTACTCCTAGCACAAGCTTGACGCTTAGTTGGAGAGGAAAGGGGAATTTTAATCATTTAACATGGCTACTATTCTTTTAAAAAAAAAAAATATTCGAAGGTAGTTTCGCAAAAACCCTTATCAGCCAAAGGGCCGTCGACACCAAGCACGTTAGCCTATCGTTTAGCAATCCATGATTACCAAACCGATATTATCGTGCGATTAATGATAGACCCTTTATCCAATGTCGAAAACCTATACCCGACTGAAACGACTTTACTGGACCCCACTCCAACGAAATTTACACTCTATTCCATAGTACATAAAGTATAGATTTCTTTACGTAGAAATATATTGTAACAAAATTACGATACAATTGAATTTGAATTCTAAAGCTTTTAGATTAGAGTAGAGTTTTGTGTGTAGATAGGTAATAGGCTATGCATAGCCAGCTGTAATTCCCTGAGAGACAATAGGTAGTTGGCGTTTGTATCTCTAGAAATGAGACAATTTAAGGAATAACCAGAATATTAAATACATCACTATGGGGACTTTATAAACACTTAGCGATTCGATTATGGGGTTTCTATGTTACTTATCTAAAGTATAATTTCCTTTTGGAAAGTGCCAATCGGAAATGGGGCTATACTTAGGCATACCTACCTACTTAATTCAGATTAAGTTAATATTTTTTGATTCTACTTAGTACAGAGTTTTTCGTGTACCTACCCATATCCATACTAATATTATAAATGCGAAAGTGTGTCTATCTGTCTGCTAGCTTTTCACGGCCCATCCGTTTAACCGATTTTGATGAAACTTGGTATAGAGATAGGTTGCATCCCGGGGAAGGACATAGGCTGTTTACAGATAAGCATTTCCAATGTTACTTAATTTATTATTACTTTGTAACTACAATTTTGGTACATGAATAATAAAAATAAAAATTTAAAAAATAAATAAATAGGCTACTTTGAACCCGGAAAATTAAAGAGTTCCTACGGGATTTTTAAAAACCTAAATTCACGCGGACGAAGTCGCGGGCATCATCTAGTCTTTATGATAAAAACTGCCATACTTACCCCTTCCAAGTTAGCCTGCTTCCATCTTAGACTGCATCATCACTTACCATCAGGTGAGATTGCAGTGAAGGGCTAACTTGTAATGGAATAAAAAAAAGTCAAAGCCATATTCATATAGGTAAACTAGCTTATGTCCGCGACTTCGCGTGGACTACACAAATTTCAATCCCCTATTATACCCCTTTACAAATGAATTTTCAAAAATCCTATATTAGCGGTGCTCATAGGTGTGTGAAGGCTACCAATCTGCACATGGCCAGCGTGGTAGACTATGGCCAAAACCCTTCTCACTCTGAGGCTGAGACCTATAGAGCGTACTTTGACTTTGCTCAGACTTAAGACTGAGTTAAAACGAGGCAGATTTATGTGAGAGATAGCTCTGTCTTGTTTTAACTCTGTCTTAAGTCTAGGCTAAGTCAGATTGCGCTCTATAGATCTCACCTTGAGAGAAGACCCGTGCTCTGTAGTGAGCCGGCGATGGGTTGATCATGATGATGATGATGAAAGGTCATCGCCACTTTGTCAGTTCATTTCGTTACTAAGTAGGTAGGTATACCTACACAAAATAACAAGAAAAGTTTTTCCTTCGTAAAAGCATTCATAAAAAAATTATTGAGAAAGTGAGAACCAACCACTGGCAATAAATAAGTAATGTTGTTTTTGTACTTTTCGGGGCGATTTTTTGTTTTACCTATAATTTCAACATTTTTATGAAACAATATTCGAAGAACGCCATCGAATAAAACTTTCGTTGGGGGACTTAAGCCCCTTAAAAGTTCGACCGAAACTTCGCAATCAAATTTCAGTATAAGCTAATTGAAGTTTGCGAGCCTGAAAAAGCTTTGAACATTTAAGCCTAGTTAATAAGTTTCACTTGCAACTATGCTTTAGAGGCTTGTATGAAAAATATGGAGGCTCTTTTGGGATTACAGGGAACACACCAGACCTTAGTTGATCATCATCATCGACCGATAGACGTCCACTGTTGGACATAGGTCTCTTGTAGGGACTTTCACACGCCAAGGTCTTGCGCTGCCGCCATCCAGCAGCGGTTCCCTGCGTGTTGCTTGATGTCGTTCATCCACCGAGTGGGGGGTCTTCCCTATTCTGCAGTCTCACCTGGTGGTAAGTGATGATGCAGTCTAAGATGGAAGCGGGCTAACTTGGTCGGGTTATGGCAGTTTTTATTAAGCCCATATACGGATGCCCCTTTGGTTTTTACACGGCATCGTACCGGAACGCTAAATCGCTTGGCGGCACGGCTTTGTCGATAGAGTGGTAACTAGTCACGGCTGAAGCCTCCCACCGTCTATCGGTTTGTCGAACTATGTACCCTACCCATTGCCACTTCAGCTTCGCACCCCGCTGAACTATCTCGATTACTCTGGTTCTCCTACGCATCTCCAAATTTCTGATTTAATCACGTAGAGAAACTCCAAACATAGCTCTCTCCATCGCCCGCTGAGTGACTCTCTTCTTATTCTTACAGGAGACCCTAGCTAAGTAATGCGCCAGCGATGGATTGAGATGAAAAGTCCACGAGTCATGTTATCTAGCTTTTTCTAGTGCAAGAAACTGCATTACTAGAAAGCGCTGTATTTCAAAGGCCTTTTCGCACAAAAGTCAGCCATTATACACGGATAATACAAAATTTTTCATCTCGTAAAAGCTGTAAACCCATATTTTTTATTAAAAATACCTAAAAAGTGTAATCCCAAACGGAAAAGCGGACGCTTTGGCAAGGTAGGTACAATTCACCTTTTAGGGTTCTGTTCTTGGGAAAAAGGATTTTAACGGATAAACAGGCGGACCTAAAAGGGATCTTATCATGTAAAAAGACTTTTCCTGACTGACTGACTGATCTATCAACGCACAGCCTAAATCACTGGAATTAAAAAAAAAAATTATAAGTAGGTTCCTTTTATGATGTAGGCGCATGTTTTTTGAAAACTCTATGGGACTGGAAGTTTGTTTAAAAGTCCGTCACTTTTCAAGTCATCTATAAAAATTAATATTTGAGAAAATGAAGGAAATATGTTTCAGGATTTTTAGAAATTCTATTGCCAAAATAGGGGATGAAAGTTTATAAAAATAATATTTACAAATAATATTCTATTCTGCGGAACACACAGAGCTTTGATCCAGCTTGCACTTGTCCGTCTCTTTCCTTTAAAATACAGCGTGATCCTTTTTCACACATCCCAATAATGCGATTTCAGTGTACGAACTAATTGGGACCGGCTCTTTTTTTTGCACCAATAACGTTTATTTTTCATATACGGGGTGATTAAATTTTTTTCTCGCACTGTGTTGCGGTTTTGATCGCTGCCCCCAGTTAGATTTACGACCCGCTGAGGGGTCGGTGTGACATATTAATTTCAAATTTTTGCCGGTCATAAATAACGGGAATTCATCTCGAATATTTTTTTGTTCTGTTATCATTTTTTTTTGGCTATTGATTTATTGCTCTCTAGTGACAGGCTGGGCTCACTTGGACACGTGACTCGGCGTATATTAATAATGTCCTCCTGACCGAATTTCGGCCACGGAGGGCAATCTCCATAGAGATTAGCCAACTGCATTTAGAATGCACAAGTGTGTGCGTCTCTATTCCCTCACTCTCATAGACCGATGGGCCAAGAATCCGACCGAACGGCTTTACGTGCTCTGTGTGCAACTTCGGGCGATGGCATTCGCGTACTGAGAGAGATAAGATACGTTCCTTAAATTTTAGATCGCAGCACCGTGCGAGCTGAATTGCAGTTTATCGATCTGATAAAATGTAGAAAATAAGACACTTATAAATACTAAATTTTTGACTAGGAACATTTCCTTCAAACTCCAAATCTCTAGATCCACTGGTTAGTGTTGTAGGCTGTAAGTTGTCTATCAGCTGTTTTATGTCAAAAAGAAGATAGATAGGTACGTTAACTTTGCAAGTAAGTAACTTATTAAAATTCCACAATTAAAAAAACCGTTTTCTATCAATCTTTTACAAAATAAACTACTTTTTAGCAATCATTTAGGCAACCATAGTCTAAAGTTAGTTAATTTCAGTAGTTAAACTTTTATAATACGCAATAACCATTATTTTCATGGCTTAAATTATAGAGCGGGCCATATTAGTTTAGTTGTGAACATAAGCATATTAAAAGGTCGCAAGTTCCTTTTAAGCTCCTATAAGTTTAGCCGAAGAGTGCCATAGAGTTGTCATTACTAGAGTTGTAATTATATTACGCATTTAATGGTTTCCACGGAATTTTAAAAAAACTTAATCCATATGCGCCCGCGGCTTTGCTTGGCCAAAATATAAAACCTCTTTACCCTCTATCCTGTGGCAAAGAATTCGGCCTTATTCCTTGTCTACTTTATAAAAGGAACTTCTGTGCAAAATTTCAGCGTTCTGAGTCCTAGGGTTTGGCTGAGTGAAAGGTTTTTCTTTTTATATGTATAGGTGTATACCTATATTTAATCATGATCAATATTATACATATCTTACACCCGGCTGTACTCACGTGTTTAGTCGATGTTATCGTGATATGGAAATCACTCACAAAACATTAAGTATAAATTAAAAGAATATTTTTTAGCAAAGTTAGATGGCTGAGTCTTTTGTGTCTATGTAGATTATATAATTATTTATATTAGTGCTAATCCTATTCACCTAATAAACCTTAAATTTAATAAACCTACTCACGATTATAATATGTTACATACTTACGTGATTCTTCGCGTTATATACCTACTGTAGATTATTTCTTTTAAGTAATTAGTTAATAGGTATCTTCGTTGCAGATAGGCACCGAGGACAAACCTCTGTGGTTTTTCCGGTGTTTTTAGTTTAAGCTTTTATTTATACCTATGTATTTTTATTTGATAATAAATTAAAAAAAAAAAAAACTCACGATAGTTTTAACGCTAAAATCACGATCAACTCATCACCAGCCACTACAGAGCACGGGTCTCCTCTCAGAATGAGAAGGATTTTTCAGTGAGAAAAATATGACACACTTCACACATTTTTGAACGTAATGGAGAACTCTCAGCCATGCAGGAGGCCTTACGATGTTTTCTTTCACTGTTAAAGGAAGTCATATTTAATGGGCTACTTGACTCATATCTAATTTCGTCCAATAAATCATTATTTATTATAGTATTTTGCTTAAGACAACGAAATATATCAATAACATTATTAAAAACGCAGGATGGATATATTATAAATCCAATTTTAAAAAATACAGTTTTTATTTTTATTTGTAACGCAGAAAACGCTGTCAGCCATGATGTGACGTCATTAAATATGTAAACAAAGAAATGTCATCCCTATGTCACGCGGGGACTAACGTAGTATCCATATATATAAAATTTAGAGTCCTGACTAACTTATATATCAACGCACAGCCTAAACATCTAAACAGCTGGTCCTAGATACATGAAATTTGGTGGGTGTGTTCTTTGTAGGTAAAGAGCAGGTATCCACTAGGAAAGAATTTTTTGAAATTCCACCCCTGAGTGGGTTAAATGGAGGTTTGAAATTTATGAAGTCCACGCGGGCGAAGTCACGAGCATAAGCTAGTTTTTATATATTTCTAAAAACTCATAGTAAACGTAAAAAATATCGTTTTCTCTTTATAAATTGAATAAGTTATTACAACAAAGTGATCTTTGCAAAAATAAATTTGGGTTGAAGTCGTTAGTCATATAGGATCCCTTTAAGCAAGTCTTCGCGTGTTACGTATATTTATTTCACTGGGCACTCTAATCCACAACTTTCCTGTGGTCTTTATCGATGCGTTTTTTACATTCTCGGATGATAAAATAACGAAAATTACTATATTTTTCATGTACACTAGTATAGAAGTCATGTTTATTAAACTTTGGGAGGTTATGCTGTTGTTTACAAATGCATGACGTCAGAGCACAGATAATCTATCAGCCAAACATGGCCGACAGTGTTTTCACCTGTCTAAGAAAAATATATTTTTAAATGAAAGTTTTACAGTTTTTAGGGCGCAAAAAAATATAGTGTTAATTTTTTTGATATAATAGCACAAATATTAACCATTTAAGACCAACTTTAAAAAAGTGTCAAGTAGCCTATTGCTTAAAATGTACCAAGTTAGAAATGCGTGCCCCGGTTTGAACCCCCGACTGCTGATCAAACACTAGGCTATCACCGCTATCAACGCATCTTGTTAATAAATAATTAATTGGAGCGTTTTTTGACTCGCTTTATAGTAGTTATGCTACTCTATAGTCCAAACTCTGACTCAATGAAGACTGCTAAAACTTTGCCGCACAGACTTTGGTCCATATTATATTCTCCGTATGTAAGTAAAGTTCTTCGTGGGACATAAATGGGTAGAAACTTGAGATAACCTTTTTACCCAAAAGTCAAACTTATTTATTTCTTACGGATTCTCTTATTTAAATACTAATATTGTTTTTGAATAGTCTTATAGTTACCCAATATAGTCTTGAGGTAATGGATATACCCATGCAGAAATCATGCCGATCACTTGCTCTATTGCGGCGTGATTGAAGGACAAACTAACAAACCAACAAACAAACACACTTTCGCATTTATAATATAAATAGTGATATTTTAGCTTTAATAGGTATTCGAATAAAACGTCTAAATGAGACATACATCAAAGTGATTCCAATAGTTAAGAGGGCGCAGCTCGGTGCTTTCTTCATACAAACATAGGTGGGTAATTACTACATAATATTTTGATTTTGTACGCTCAAAACTAAGTATTACATCGGTTTGTCTTCACAGTATCTATGTTTAATGATATATGAAACATTGAAAAAAATATTGGTTTTAAAGTAACGAGCCTCGAAATATTCCTATTTTAACACTAAATTTATGACAACTTTGGGCGTTACTAAATAAGATTAGGAGTGTGAAAATTCTTAAACAATTTATCATTAGACATGTAGTTTATTTATTTATTAGTTGAAATATCTTTACTTTCCTAACATTTAGCGTTTTCATCTCAAAAACACTTTTCCTAAACCCTTTTCGCGCGCTTGATTCTTTTGAAAATTATCGTGCCTCTCACCTTTCTCATTTATTACAATGTCAGGTGAAAAGCAAACAGGTTACCCACGTGTGCTGCCAATTTCGTTCGAGCGTACTGCGTCACCTTAAGTAGGTAGGTACTTTATCTTTTATATTATTTTTATATTCGTCTGTGGAAATAGCAAAATTATATTTAACTTAAAATAAATAAATAAAATACTTAGCTATAAATTTCGCTGCACCCTGTATATTGCCAGATTCGTTGCCACCTGCAACAATGGACTCTCGGAGCGTGGATTCGGACAAAAGTGCCCCAGACACCCGGGGCAGAGTGAACTACCCGGGGCGAGACGAAAGCACTGCGTTTTAAAGGCATTCCTTGCTTTGGACACCTAGAACAATAATAATAACCTATCCTCCTAGTTAATATAATATATCTAAATATATAAACGAAAACATGACTGACTGACTGATCTATCAACACACAGCTCAAACTACTGGACGGATCGTGCTTAAATTTGGCATGCAGATAGCTATTATGACGTAAGCATCCGTTAAGAAATGATTTTTGAAAATTCAACCCCTAAGGGGGTGAAATATGGGTTTAAAATTTGTGTAGTACACGCGGACGAAGTCGCGAGCATATGCTAGTCTACAAATATAAATAAAAACCCATCGCCGGCCTACTACTGAGCTATGGTCGCTTCTCAGTTTGCTGGCCAAGTATGGATTGGCATACTTCACACACCTTTGAGAACATTATGGAGAACTTTTTTTTATTCAGATACAAGTTAGCCCTTGACTGCTATCTCACCTGGTGGTAAGTGATGACGCAGTCTAAGATGGAAGCGGGCCAACTTGGAAGGCGTATGGCATATTTCGTTTCTACACGGCATCGTACCGGTACGCTAAGTTGCTTGGCGGCACGGTTTTGCCAGTAGGGTGGTAACTAGCTACGGCCGAAGCCTTCCACCAGACCATACCAGAAATTTAGAAATCATAAAATTCCAAACCCCTGCCAGGAATCCAACCCAGGACCTCCCACTAATAAGTCAACAGCGCTTTAACCACTGCGCCAGGGAGGTCGTCAAACTCGCAGGCATGCAGGTTTCCGGATATCTACACACATAGCTCAGAAAAGTTAAAGATGCGTGCTCAGGATTGAATCCCTGACCGTCCGAATAGGAGGTCTAGTCCATCACGCTCTATATTATATGGTCAGAGTTTACAATAATCGCTAGAATTGCCGAGTTGGAAAATTATCGGAAAATTAGCTTCCTACAGCCAGTGCATGTCATTGTAGTATCAGGACACTGCACTGGGGCACTGCCCTGAGCACAATAACCTTAGGAAAATATTATTGCCTTGTTTACCAGCTTTACCACCTAGCGTGACTCGGGAAAATCTTAATTAGTTTACTCACAAGGGCGGATACATACAATTTTTAACCGACTTCAAAAAAGGAGGTAGTTCTCAATTCGGCCATTTTTTTTTAAATATTATAGTAGTTTTTAAATTATTTACACAGATTTTTTCGACGTTTCTGGACCGATTTTTAAATTACATATCCAAATCTATCATCATGATCACGTAACTCATCTGGCGCACTATTGAGCACAAGTCTCCTCTCAGAATGAGAAGGGTTAGGACATAATCTGCCACGCTCAGTGCGGATTGGCAGACTTCACACGCCTTTTAGAATATTATGGAAAACTCTAATGCATGCAGGTTTCCTCACGATTTCTAAAAATACATATATTATAACTCCGAAAAAGTAAAAGTGCGAGCTACTTTCATGGCATTGAGTGTTTATAGATCTACTAGCTTATGCTCGCGACTTCGTCCGCGTGGACTACAAAATTTCAAAACCCTATTTCACCCCCTTAGGAGTTGAATTTTCAAAAATCCTTTCTTAGCGGATGCCTACGTCATAATAGCTATCTGAATGCCAAATTTCAGCCCGATCCGTCCAGTAGTTTGAGCTGTGCGTTGATAGATCAGTCAGTCAGTCAGTCAGTCATTCAGTCAGTCAGTCAGTCAGTCACCTTTTCCTTTTATATATATATAGATGATGGCATTATTGTAAATTAATTATTAAATAGGTATTTGAAAAGGGCAACCGTTCAGTTTTTTGCTGATTCTTCTCGGTGTAAAGGGCATTCCAAACCTGTGGTGTAGTCCACCTTGTAAAGTGGTGACAATAAAAAGAATACCCGGCTGAGTTTGTTGTGGGCTCTTCTCAGACCTGGGCGCGTTTGGAACCCTCGTAGCTTTAGTTTTAAGTTTGCGTAATAATTATCACCACTATATCTTACAAATCCAACATCTGACTACCAAAAAGAGTAATTTATTACCTATTTTGAATAAATTATTTGACTTTGACTTTGTGGACGAGTTAAAAGTACTTGTAAAAGTTCATTTGAATAAAAAAATCTTATTATCTTTATCTCTATTTAATAAATATATATAAAATATAATAAAATGTAAAGCCCGAAGGAAATAGACTAAGTACTTTTTATCCTGCAAAAATGCTCTTTTTTTAATATTCGTGGATAGTGTATTTTTTTAAATTACATATTTCAACTTTTTGCATGTTTTTTTAATCGTATTTTTTGTACAAGTTATCCATTATGTACTTACCTAGTAAACCTGTTAAAATATTGTGCATAAAATTTTATAGATTAGACTGCCTCAAGAAATACAGCCTTTATTATACCTACTAACATTAGGGTAAACGCTGACGGTACGATTTTATGGCTAACTGTGACTAACCTAACTCAGTTTTAAAGTTTGTAAAATAAAGTTAAAATAGTATTAAAAAATGCCCACCCAAAAACCTATCAATATTACTTTGATTTTATTACGTACTTAGTTCTGTTTGGAAATGGTTCAAAGATCTTAAATAAGTTTAACAAACTCATGCGCATCGTCGCACTATTCACAGTGGAGCTTACACAAGCTTTAATAGCTCAATGAACATGGGGTGGACTATAACTCAAAAGGTTATAGATACCCCACCTATTTTACTAATGTCGTACTTACTCTTATCAGCTTTACACTTTTTCACAGAGCCTCGACAGCTCAACGGTTAAAAGAGTGGTCTGAAAACCGAAAGGTCACCGGTTCGAACCCCACCCGTTGCACTATTGTCGTACCTACTCCTAGCACAAGCTTTACGCTTAATTGGAGGGGAAAGGGGAATATTAAAATAATAGACTTGGCTAATATTCTTTAAAAAAATTATAGATAATTCATATTTTGAATTAAATCCATCAGTCGGCATACATCCACTGCTGGACTTGCTTCGCTTCTTATTCAAGAGTGCACCACTCAGCACGGTTCTCCAACTTCCTTATCCATCTATGGTAGGTAATGATTTAGAGCCTCAATAGCTCAACCGGTATAGGAGTGGACTGAAAACCGAAAGGTCGACGGTTCAAACCCCGCCTGTTGCACTATTGTCGTACCTACTCCTAGCACAAGCCTGCCGCTTAATTGGAGAGGAAAGGGGAATATTAGCCATTTAACATGGCTAATATTCTTTTTAAAAAAAAAAAGAAAAAAAAAAGAAAAAAAAAAAAGATCAAATCAGAAATGAGGAGATTCAAGGTCATCATGTTTCATCACCATCATCATCATCAACCGATAGACGTCAACTGCTGGACATAGGTCTCTTGTTGCTTGTTGGGACTTCCACAACTACGGTATTGCGCCGCCTGAATCCAGCGGCACCTTGCGACTCTGATGTCGTCCATCCACCTAGGCAGTGTGTCTTCCAAGACTACGTCTTCCGGTGCGAGGCCGCCATTCTAGCACCTTGGGACCCCAACGTCTATCGGTTTTACGAACTATGTGCCCTGCCCATTGCCACTTCAGCTTCGCAACCCGTCCCAAGACCAAAGTTTTCGAACAGTGCGTGTTGCCACTTGCCAGTGATGACGTATGGATCCAAGATATGGTCGCTAACTATGGGCCTCATAAGAAAACTCAGATTCACTCAGCGATGAGGAGATCCGTAGGAGAACTAGAGTAACCGACATCATGTTTAGGTTTAGCAAATTTTTTTTAAAGTAGCCTAATAGTCTTTTTGGTCAGTCCTTACTCTGATCCAGGCCTAAAGCAGCAAGGCCTCATTAAAACATGTTCAGTCCAGTTCGTCGACACAAACAAGTCGTGACCTGCGCCGGCGCTCCGAGCTGTCTGGTTGTCGTGCTCCTATTTTTATTATTTCTATACTCCACTCACGGCTCAAGGGCAGAGAGATGCCATACACTAGAGGTGCTATTATACAGTACCCGTAGTGCAAGATTTTACGTCTCACCAAACCAAACCAAATTCGAGAGTCGAAATACTTCCGCGTTACAGTAAAATGGACCTAAACAGCCTTGAATTAAAGTCAAATATTCAACGCCACTGATTTTAATTTCGCAATGTTTCCGCTTGGAGCGCTGGCTGTAGAAGTGTAGACAAACTTGAGCTTTAAAACAAGGCATTTAAGATCCAGTTTACTGTAACGCGGAAGTATTTCGACTCTCGAATTTGGTTTGGTTTGGTGAGACGTAAAATCTTGTACTACGGGTACTGATACAGTTCTTGCATTTCACGAGGGCGAGTGGCTCATGCTTGTGTTTAAGTCGTATCGGTATAAGTAAGGTAAAGTAAATGTGAGCGTTTACGAGCGTTTGCTCGCGACTGATTGGTCCGACATGCACACACACACTTATGAAATGCCCATGTAGACGACGTAACCACAAGTAAAGTTCACTCGCCTTCGTGAATTGCAAGAACTGTACCAGCTTCGCTAGATTCGCTGGCCCTTCGCTGGCTCACTACAGAGCACGGGTCTCCACTAAGAGTGAGAAGGATTTTGGCCATAGTCTACCACGTCACATAATGATGTCTGTGCCCAAATACCTTTAAGACAGGAGTGAATATGCACTATCTAGGTAAGCGCGCTCTTCCCTAGACCTCATCATAGCTTTTTATTAAGCACTAGATGATACCCGCGACTTCGTCCGCGTAGATTTAGGTTTTAAAGATCCCGGGGAGCTCTTTGATTTTCCAGAATAAATTTCCGGGATTCAAGCTATCTTTGTACCAAATTTCATCAAAATCGGTTGAAAAGATGGGCTGTGAAAAGCTAGTAGACAGACAGACAGAGACACTTTCGCATTTATAGTAATTAAAGTATGGATGGAAGACTGCTGTCAAGCGCAAGCCTATCGCAATAAAAAAGAAGCATCGATATAATGTGCATGGGTCTTAAAGAAAGAAAGTTACACGAAAGAAACAAAAAGGTCAATTAATCGTAGGTCAACAAGTCCTAATCAAAAAAACATGACGGCCGCCACCCATACAACCGCTACATTGAATTTTATTTTTCAAAAAAATTATAGCCTAGTTCGGGATGACGAAAGGATTCTAACGATACTTCATACATCTAAATCAGTTCAGGCCTTTAGAGGAATAAATAAACTCACATACATGAACCCTGAAAACATTAAACTCTTTTTTTCTTGGGCAGACGCTAGGTCATCTAAATATATAAAACGAAAAGCTGACTGACTGACTGACTGATCTATCAACGCACAGCTCAAACTACTGGACAGGTCGGGCTGAAATTTGGCAGATAGTTATTATAACGTAGGCATCCGCTAAGAAAGGATTTTTGAAAATTCAACCCCTAAGTGGGTGAAATTGGGGTTTAAAATTGGCGTAGTCCACGTAGACGAAGTCGCGAGCATAAGCTAGTGTAAAAATAAATGAGGTAATTATTTATTAACTCTTGAATTATGAAGTACGCACTTCTACGTTGTTTATAACTCTATGGTCAAGGGCTTCTCTCTGACATTTTGAGTGAAGGCCGAGATTATTATGGGGCTATTGAAGAATATTTGCAACAGAACCTAGAGTGTACGGTATATAAATAGAACCACGACAGTATTCATACATCCATGATTAATGTTAAAGGGAGGTTAAAGTTAAAATTTTGTCCCATAGTTAACTCACTCTGACTTGTGCAACCCATTATACTTTTAATGATGTGTTGATGATAGTCAAAGTTGAATTATTGTACCCATGATCATGTGCCTATTAAACATGTATGACAAACCGGCTTTACTCACACATTTTGTCGACGTCAGCCAGATTAGTTTTGAACCCATCCGGGGTCCTTTTTCACAGGGACTCAGTTCACGCACGCGTCACGGTTGAGACTGCGTGTGGCGCGCGACGCGGCCCGCACAGTCACCTGTGAGGGTGGCTGGAAGGAGAAGGAAATAAGAAGAGATCGTCTCCCGACAGTTCCTGTTACCTAAAATGATGTGACTAATTGTATAGTGGCGAAACCTGCATGCCTGAGAGTTCTCCATAATGTTCTCAAAGGTGTGTGAAGTCTGTCTATCTGTCGCGGTCAGCGTGGTGGACTACGGCCAAACCCTTCTCATTCTGAGAGTAGACCGATGCTTAGCAGTGGGCTGGCGATGAGTTGATCATGATGATGATATATATTCATTGCCGCGTGATAGGCGGGGCATTGACCCGAGTTTTACACGCTACACATTGTGGGTTTGAAAAATACTTGATCACTAAAACTAAATGAGGCAAATGGTTATTGGTATTGGATTGTGTTTGGGTAGTATAACAATAACGCTTAGTTTTTGGTAGCGTTCTTGTTACACCATTTTTTTTAATCGCTGGGCTTTTTAAATGCGTTTACGCATCCCCCCTCCTGGAAGCCAGCCAGCTAACCAACTGGAGGGAAGGTATGTGGGACTCGCCGGCCGAGAAGCGACCGGAATACCCACTAAAACCCAGCGGCACTCCTGCGCGTCGCCTGGCGACTGGGTCACGGGAACGCCGAAGCAAACCACCGCGACCCAGCCAGCGACGTCCGCCGAAGCGGACCCTCCACGCACGTCCGAGGTGCACCAACTATGTGCACCTCACCTCCCCCGGAGACGCAACGGGCGACAACGCAATCCCGCGCACGTCGCCCGCGTCTCAACCTCCGCCTCGTCCACTGTGTTCTCTGCTAGTCAGAGGGACACGCGGAGAAACCTCTCCCTGCCAGGTCATTAGCCATGGCCAACAATATCCCCGAAGAGAGGTTATTAGCCATGTTACCGGGGTGCACCGGCCCGAATACTGCTCTTCCCCTCGGATGGCCGATGCAATCAAAAGGGACCAGCAGCACCCAGGCACACTGGGAGGTTACCTGGCTGGCACCCCTTCTTGTTACACCCTGTATTATGTATGACCAGCCACTTCGAATCATATTATTACGAATACGAATGAGTGCACAAACGCCCTAACCCTACAGTTTATAAAAGTACAAATCAACACGTCACTGCCTCAAGTAAATGCCACCATATTTATTTTATTATATAAAATAATAGCGAATATATTTTACACGTCGTAATTGCAGAAAATACTGATAGCTTCCCGTAGCTTATCATTTGATCTCAGCCAATAAAATCATTAAACCTAAAGTTCAACACTCGATCCTAAAGCTACCGACACACCTGCGCGTCGTGATGCGATGCGGAAGCGTCCACAACGCGAATCTGTATGTCTAGATGCTCGATTACGGTAAAATTTGTCTGGTGGGAGGCTTCGACCGTGACTAGTTACCACCCTACCGGCAAAGCCGTGCCGCCAAGCGATTTAGCGTTCCGGTACGATGCCGTGTAGAAACCAAAGGGGTATATACCACAGGTTAGTCCGCATCCATCTTAGATTGCATCATCGCTTACCACAGGTGAGATTGCAGTCAAGGGCTAACTTGTATCTGTATCATTATAACTATATCAATTGTTGTGATTGACTGAATTTGTGTGATTCTTGTTGCAACAATGCCAGTAGCCAATAGTGAGCGAGCGTCAACCAATCAGAACTGATTGCGATCGTGACGTTGTAGCTGTCATCCTACCGCAATCGAGCAGCTGTAGGTAGAATAAGTAAAACCTGCATCAATCATTATTAGAATCTCAATTCTTGTGATTGGCTTAATTTGTGTGATTCTTGTTGCAACAATGCATTGTAGCCAATAGTGAGCGAACGTCAACCAATCAGAGGTGATTACAATAATACCATAAATTAAGTCCACTTTAAGTATATTTTTCATAGTTAATTTTCTTGTATTTCTTTTTTCTGTGTTTTTATAAATTGTATCTTATCAGTTAGTTAGTGCATTTATTTATGTAAGAATTGTTGTGTACACATATTAAGGGTTACCGCTTAGATCTTAATCTATTGTTTTTTTATTTTTATTTGGACCATTTATAGCTGAAACCTGTTTTGTGTGCCTTTATAATAAAATAAAAATAAAATAAAATAAAATAAATTCAGCCCAATCACAACAATTGCCTTTGAGTGATGCAGGTTTTCCGGAATGGACCTGTAAGTGTAGTGGTGACGTGAGGTGTGCAATGTGCATTATAATGTGAGGCGACTGCCGCGCGGTAGACGTTCCCCCTTCGTAGTCGCGCAGGTTTGGATGACGCTTTATACGTTGGGGTAAGGTATTGACCTCACGTCTCTGATTTGCATAAAAAAGTATTATTGTATCTCTTTTGTTTTATTGCATAATTGCATTTGTTATTTTTTATCGGTTCACAGTGCCGTCTGATTTTACAAGGTTTTTTTTAATAGAGATAGCGAGCAAACGAGCAGGCGGGTCACCTGATGTTAAGTGATTACCGCCGCCCATGAACATTTGCAGCACCAGAGGAACCGCCGATGCGTTGCCGGCCTTTTAGGAATTCGTTAGTCCGCCCCTTGAATAACCCCATGTTGTAATCTAGTGGGAACACCGCCGATGGGAGTTGGTTCCACAGTTTGCATGTGCGTGGAAAGAAGGATCTGGCACAACGGACGGTCGAAGTGCACCAGACACCCAGGTGGTGAGGGTAAAAGGTCCTGATGTATCTACAAAATTGTTTTAATTTATTTCTTATACTGGACTAGCTTAAACTAGCGACTTCATCCGCGTGGACTACATACGTTTCAAAACCCCATTTAAACCACTTAGGGGTGTGATTTAAAAAAATCCAAATTTCGTGTCACGACCACATGAAGCAATTTACTGCAATACCCAGCAATACTGAAGATTTCAGCAATGTTATGCAAAATAATTGCTCCAGATTAATCCATACGTGTTGCCGAGCAACAATTGCTTAGAAAAGCACACCATAAACTGTAGAGAAACTTCGAGCATAGGCAGCTCTCTCCAATGCCCACTAAGTGAATCTGAGCTTTCTGAACTCCTAAAGTGCTACCTACCTAGTAGTAACCTACCTAGTAATAGGAACTAAAATTGCCCCCCCCCCCATTGTAAAATCTTGTAACCCCCCTAAAATCTGAGTAAGACTACTCATCACCGCGCCAGTTCATCTCTACTATTGTAGGTATCCATTAAATCTTGAAGTAGTAGATTTATCATGTGCCTAATCCAGGTCCATATTTCACATTAGTCCGTCCACATTTTAAAGCCGCTGCGCTGCGTCTTGCACCCAGGGGATATTGGTACCATAAATCTTTATGAAGTGTTTTATATACCCTCTAAAAGATTTTACCTTGCCCGCTACAGTTTTACTGGCTTTACGCTCTGCTTGCATAGAAAATTCCAACTGAATTTGATACTAAGAACTAGCTTTCTCACGCGACTTTCATCCGCGTGGACTACACAAGTTTCAAATCCCTATTTTACTCCCTTAGGATTTGAATTTTCAAAAATCATTTCTTAGCGGATTCCTACGTCATAATAGCTATCTGCATACCAAATTTCAGCCCGATCCGTCCAGTAGTTTGAGCTGTGCATTGATCTACTCCGTGGCATTGATAGATCAGTCAGTCAGTCAGTCAGTCAGCTTTTCCTTTTATATATTACTAGCTTATGCTCGCGACTTCGTCCGCGTGGACTACACAAGTTTCAAATCCCTATTTTACTCCCTTAGGATTTGAATTTTCAAAAATTCTTTCTTAGCGGATGTCTACGTCATAATAGCTATCTGCATGCCAAATTTCAGCCCGATCCGTCCAGTAGTTTGAGCTGTGCGTTGATAGATCAGTCAGTCAGTCAGTCACCTTTTCTTTTTATATATTTAGATATTATGTATTATGCTTTTTGAGATCCGTAACTTACTCATTTGCGGTAAACACAAGTAGGTATCAAGTAGACATGTCTATGTCATAATTTATTTTTATTCGTAATTATTTTGTAATGCTTCCGTGAGTAAATAATGTAATCTAATAAGGTAATACAGCACATTATAACAAAGGTTATATGCTTAGGAACTCATTACTGGCATGTTTTATATGACTCCGCGTTCAATAAAAGCGAATTAGTAGCTTTTTATTCTGCAAGTTTATTAGGATTATCCTTTGTTTTTATCTAGGTAGTTATTTACTAAATAACTCGTTTTTATTATTATTATACTTCATATTATAATATGTACAAAACTGGATGAGAAAATTATCCACACGCATATTTAAATACTTAAATAATTACGGACGTCTGTCTTTTCGTTAGTAACCTTTTCTTGTGTCAAAATTGACCAAAATTGGTCTTGGCAAAAAATGACTATACCCCTGCAAAAAATCACGTCAATCCGTTGCACCGTTGCGACGTGATTGAAGGACAAACCAACAAACCAACAAACCAACAGCGCCTCAATAGCTCAACCGGTAAAGGAGTGGACTGAAAACCGAAAGGTCGACGGTTCAAACCCCGCCCGTTGCACTATTGTCGTACATACTCCTAGCACAAGCCTAACGCTTAGTTGGAGAAGAAAGGGGAATATTAGTCATTTAACATGGCTAATATTCTTTTATTAAAAAAAAAAACAACAAACAAACACACTTTCGCATTTATAATAAGGGTAGGTACTGATAAGGGTACTGATTGCTAAACAGTAGATATCTTTTTTAAAATGGGTCAAATTAAAACCTTGGATCTGCTAAAAATGAGTCAGTCAGTCAACGATTGTATACGAAATTATTAAGATAATAAGCGGATACGTACGTTTTGGTCACGATCCAATTGACAATGATCGGAGCCGCGCGGCCTCAGTGATGTCACTTCATCGAGCTTTTATACATCGATAAAAGGGTTAAATAATGAAATGAAATGAAAATATAATTTATTTGTTATCTCAAGACCCGTCATCTTCGGGAATGTCAGCATCGAAGTTGTTCAAGAATATAACTACCTCGGCCAGATCATACAACTCGGTAGAAACAACTTCGACAAGGAAGCTGACAGAAGAATTCAGCTGGGCTGGGCAGCATTTTCAAAGCTACGACAGGCTTTCGTCGATACCGCAAAGCCTTAAGACTAAGGTCTTCAACGAGTGTGTCCTACCTGTGATGACGTATGGAGCGGAAACGTGGACACTGACAGTTGGCCTCGTCCACAAACTAAAAGTCGCTCAGCGTGCTATGGAGCGAGCTATGTTGGGTATCACTCTCAGGGATAAAATCCGGAACGAGGAAATTCGCAGAAGAACAAAAGCGACCGACATAGCTCAAAGGATTAGCGGGCTGAAGTGGCAATGGGCAGGTCATGTCTGTCGCAGAACCGATGGCCGATGGGGCAGACGTGTTCTGGAGTGGAGACCGCGTACCGGTAAGCGCAGTGTAGGACGACCCCCCGCCCGCTGGACCGATGACCTGAAGAAGGTGGTGGGGAGCGGTTGGATAAGGAAGGCGGAGGACCGTGTTTGGTGGCGCGCTCTTGGAAAGGCCTATGTCCAGCAGTGGACGCAAACAGGCTGATGGATGGATGGATGGATGGATGTATGAATATGGGAAGACAAGGTGTTTACAATAAAGAGTTAAGCCAACATATCCAGTCAGGATGCACTAAATACAAATTTTTAGACAAATTAGGTAGTTCATTTTTCATAAAGCTAATAGATTAGATACGTATATAATATATTGTGTCAATGATATAAATGTCAGTCAATAATATAATAACATAATCGATTTCATTCAAATTCTTGTGCTTAAATTCTAAAAACTCATCAACAGAATAAAATACATTTTGCGACAGCCACTTTTTTAGTGCATTTTTAAAGTTTACTGGTAGTGCAGTTACAGATTTAGGAATTGCATTAGGTATAGATTTTATTTCGCCATTTAAATTTTAATAATAAGTATACTGTGATAGCCTTGTGGTTACGACATCCGCCTCCTAATCGGAGGTCAGGGGGTTCGATCTAACTTTTCAGAGTTATGTGCGTTTTAAGTAATTAAATATCACTTGCCTTAACGGTGAAAGAATAAAGAAAACATCTTATTTTAACGGTAAAGGAAAACATCGTGAGGAAACCTGCATGCCTGAAAGTTCTCTATAATAATCTCAAAGGTATGTGAAGTCTGCCAATCCGCACTTGGCTAGCTTGGCTATGGTCAAAATCTTCTCACTCTGAGAAGAGATCCACGCTCTGTAGTGAGCCGGCGATGGGTTGATCATGATGATGATGATATGAAATCAGAAGTATTGATTCAGTCCGATTCATTAAAGGAAAATTTTATGTAAATTTTATGTTATGTATAATTTTATGAAAACATATCTTTAATCTGATACTGCCTGTTTTTCCATAAATTAATTTGACAAGATCTTTATGAGGCTATTTAAAAACAGCGATAAATCCGTCTAATCCCTTCACTATTGCCGACTAACCTTTACTCGGCTGTATTTCGCTTTTGCAAGTTTAATCATGCTTCGCGGCCGCTCGTGACGCAACGTTTCGCAAGCCTAATCATTACTTTATCTTACAAATTGTATTCATGACGGTAAGGGACGACAAATGCAACAACAAATGCACGGATTTTAGACTTTTATCCTTTACTTGTAATAAATTTCATGATTCTAGCTCAACGGGAAGTAGGTAACATTTGATTCCCTTTATTTTTAGGGTTCCGTACCTCAAAAGGAAAAACGGAACACTTATAGGATCACTTTGTTGTCTGTCTGTCTGTCTGTTTGTCAGTCCGGCTGTCTGTCAAGAAACCTACAGGGTACTTCCCGTTGACCTAGAATCATGAAATTTGGCAGGTAGGTAGATCTTATAGCTGACATTGGGGGAAAAATCTGAAAACCGTGAATTTAGGGTTAGATCACACAAAAAATATTAAATTGTGGTCATGAACTAATAATTAGTAGTTTCAACTTTCGAAGTGAGTGACTATACCAAGTGGGGTATCATATGAAAGGTCTTCACCTGTAGGTACATTCTAAAACAGATTTTTATTTATTTTTATGCATCATAGTTTTTGATCGTGCAAAATACGACTGTAGTACGGAACTTGGTCGGTTTTTCTTTGGAGACACGGAACCCTAAAAACCGATCTAGTGCGAGTCGGACTCACACATATAAGGTTCTGTATCATCGTACAAGAGAACACTATGTACGTACTTTTGATTTTTTGAAAGTTTAACCATACTTCGCGGCCGCTCGTGACGCAACGTTTCGCAATTGTTTTTGTTTTATATTTGTTTGTTATCAATTTGTTATCAAGCGTGTCCCTTATCGATAACTAGAGTACGTACTTACCTAATAAATATAATGTATCATAACTAAAGTATTTTTAATTGAGTTATACTACTTCTACAAGGACTTTTCAATTAGATACTTAATGATTTTTGGTATGAAATTAATTTAAAAAGTTGATGTAAAATGACTTCTATTTATATTTGGTTATACAGGGTGTAACCAGAACACTAACAAAAACGAGGACAGGTGATGAACAGGTGCTGATGACAAAAAAAACGCGAAAAAAAATCATAAAATTAATTATATTTTGTTAAAGTTTACGATATATTGCAAATAAAACATGACTGACGTTTTTGCTAGATTAAATTAAAAAATTTAATTATTGTACATTTTCTCTAATACAATGCTGAGCCACTTCTACGAGTATAAGTGAGTGGTCTTAGGTTCGATTCGCGGCAGAGAAAATTCAGAAAATAAGATTAAAATAATTATGTAGGTATATTTTGTTTAAATATTTAAATCGTTGGACCTACTCAGGTTTGAAATTATTCTTCCACCATTATTATCATCTCAACATTCTGATCCCATCGATGTTCCACTACTGAACACAGGTCCCTCTCAGAATAAATTAACTTCAAGCCTTAGTCCATCACTCTGGCCAAGTGCGGCTTGGTAGACCATCTTTGGAAACATTATGGAGAACTCCTAGGCATAGACTTCCTGAAAATGTTTTTCTTTACTTAGGTACCTACCGTTAAAGCAAGCGATAAGTAATTAGCAGGTAATTAGGTACCAACATACTGTAGATGTGCGTGCCCGGGATCGAAGCCTGGACCTTATTTATTGTAGAAACTTACTTCATCATCACCATCAACCGATAGACGTCCACTGCTGGACATAGGACTCTTGTAGGGACTTCCACACGCCACGGTCTTGCGCCGCCTGAATCCAGCGGCTCCCTGCGACTCGTCTGATGTCGTCCGTCCACCTAGTGGGGGTCTTCTAACACTGCGCCTTCCGGTGTAAGTTCGCCATTCTAGCCCCTTGGGACCCCAGTGTCTAACTTGGGAACTTACTTAACTAAGTATATTTAACTAAGTAGGTACAGAATAAAAACCATAAATATAGGTAGGTAGGTATAAGATGTCCTTTCACAATAAAATATATCGCAATCAATAAAGCGAATTACGCCACCATTACTCGCAGGAAAAACGACGCGTATATCGTACGATTATTATTTATATTTGTATGCCTACTGCTGACTAAGATACCTGTTGGAAATCTTCAAACTTTAATATCCATTGAAGATTAAGAATCAAACCGCACACATTTGATCTCAACAAAACAGGCAATGTATACAAGAAGTATGAACTAAAATAAAGTGCAGAAATGAAAATGATATCATAGTACAAGGCGTAGTTAACTTGTCGCGACTTGTTAAAGGTATGTATAAGACCTGTGGGTTTAGTATGAGATTTTATATCACCGACGTCGATATAGTTCGAGCGTCGAAACACTTCAGAGTAAAATGGACATTAACTGCCTTGTTTTAAAGCACAAGTTTGTCCATAGATCAGCAGCCAGCGTTCCAAACTGAAACGTTTGAAATTAAAATCGGTGGTACTTACTGCATTTTTGTCTTTGAGTGAAAGAAGAATATCACAATTTTTCTCTGATACCTAACGGTATTGTTTCGATCTCGAATTCTGCCTTTGTTGGGTAGATATAAAATTTTATACCAGAGTGACCTAAAATAAGGAAACTCTCGGTTTCCTAATCATTTATTTATTAGCATAGATTGAGGTAGGTACAATAGATGTTATGTTTCTGGGTACAATCTACCATGGAGTGGAATGTAAAATTCTAATTTTACATTAAGAAAATTCAAGTATTTGTATTAACAACAACAAAATCCAATTAACCTAAGAATAATAAAATTCATCAATTAAATTATATGTTGCGAAATAAAATATACGTTGCGAAATTAAAATCAGTGGAATTGAATTTTTGACCTCAATTCAAGGCTCTTTAGGTACTTTGACGTTATTGTGTTTATAGACTCTCGAATTCTAGCAACGTTTTGGTGAGATGTAAAATCTTATACTAAGCGTACTGTGCTCATACTAAGATCACTGACACGTCGTGTGATGACCAATAGGTGAAGATGTATTCGCATGAAGGGGTTAAAAAATAGTTAATTAGGCAATTTAAAAGCTGACTAACACATCGGTTTATTGGCAGACGTCGTGAAACGGCTTTGGAAGAATCTTTCGAAGCGTACTCATATCACACGAGTAGATAATACAGACCAGAGGGGAAGCTTCATACTAGCGGCTGGCTGTAGGTTCACTCACTCTAGCGCAGCTCACGCACACCACGACGTGTCACGGACGCTCGGTTTGCCGCCGCACTGGGCGCACGGAGCGTCCGTGGCACGTCGTGGTGTGCGTGAGCTAGTGTGAAGCTTCCCCTCTGGTCTATAATATCTACTCGTGTGCTCATACCTAGTGCGCGACACGTCGAGATAGCAATCGGGGTATGAGGTGGGGGGACACCGGGTTAGCGTGAAGACTGTGCGGGTATGCGGGCATCCCCACCCCGATAGCCATCTCGACCTGTCGCGTCTGTCACGTATAGCCGAGAGAGCCAGCGCGTGCCAGACTTTGAATTCAGAAAGCTGAAAGTTTCTCTGCGTGTTGACCCGAACACTGGGAGAAACGTTTGTTTGATCATGGTGGCTTTGGGTAAATAACCATTGGGATGGATTTAACTTTTAAAGATATACCTTCTCATGCAACGCCTAGGAATTTAAGTCTCAAGAGTAGGTAAATAATTAAGTACTTACCAATGCTTATTTTTTTAACTACCTACTCGTTAAAACCAGAAACAAGCATAAACTTAGCGTTATTGTTATACTATCTAAATTCTAAACACAATCCAATAACAATAACCATTTGCCTCAGTTTGTGGTTTTAGTGATTTAGTATTTTACAAACCCGCAATGTATAGCGTGCAAAACTCGGATCAACGCCCCGCCTACGACGCGGCATTGACTGTGAGTTCCTACTTATTACGAAACATTCGTTGACCTATAGCGTCAATCAGATGTTTTATTTTCAAAGTAAGATTTTTTTTTTTTTAAAACAATAAAACTTAAAGCTAGCCTTATCTAATTTATGTTGTTTTATTTGCAATATATCGTTTACCTTTACAAAGTTATAGGATTTTTTTTTGGCTTTTTTTGTGGTATCATATCAGTAATCATTAGTACTATCACCTGTCTTCGTTTTTGCCACCGTTCTGGTTACCTGTATATATGCCACATCTAAGAAAATAAAGATTAGTAAGGTAAGCTAGTAAATAATTAGTAGGTACCTACACATGCTTATTTTTTTAACGACTCGTTAATAAATCCACTAAGTAAAGGAAAGATAAATGTGGATTTAAATCGCGTCCAGCCATGCAAGAGACAGCGATTCTTAATTAATGAATCACCATTTGTTTAGATTCGCACTAATGTATTTACTCTGCCTTAATGTATGGAGTTTCTCGCGGATTCTTTTAGATAGAAACAACATTCGTTACCAATAACAAATTCAATACTAACGGACAGAGTTTAAACTATTTAAAAGAGCTTTAAAAGCCCCTAAAACAGATAGGTATAGCCGCGACAGGTTGAGATAGCAATCGGGGTATGAGGCGGGGTGACGCCCCGCACACCATCACGTCTCCCGCACTAACCCATGGCTGTGCGGGTGTGCGGGGCGTTCCCTCTCCATTTGCCATCTCGAATTTGAGGTAATAAAAGCTAAGTAGGTACATACTTACATTTCTTCTTGATTTTCTTTTTGCCACTATTTAATAAATCATGTATTACTTACCTAGGTAGAAGAGAAGAAAAGACACCAAAGAGATCAGCTTATCAAGGCGATACTAAGAAGATACCTACTTAGAATGGAAGAATAAAAAAATATAATTTAAAACTACAAACTTTCTAGAAATACTTTATTATCTGTAGAGAACGAAGTAGCTTGTATACGAACGAAAAGTAAAAAGTAATCGATAATTTGGTTAAAGTAAAACAAAACCGCGAAACATTTCCGTAAAGCTGATTTCCCCGTATCCAATAACATTTTACCTTAATAGAATAAAGCCTGGAACACACGAGACGTGCCATCGCAGCGCGGCGCGACGGAAATTTGTTTAACACAGTTCTAATTCGAACCGCTATGATTTGTAACACCATTCCAGCATCAGTTTTCCCCTCCAATCATAATATGGGTACCTTCAAGTCAAGAGTGAATAGCATATCATCTTCTAGGCAAGCGCGCTCCATCTTAGGCGTCATCACTTGTCACCAGGTCTGAATGCAACCAAGCGCTAGCCTATGAATAAAAAAACATTAAAAAAAACAGTTCTTACACCATGTTTACACTAACAAACAAGTTGTGATAACAGTTTTTGATAGAAACTTTTACAAAAATTGCCAAAAACATGTCAATGTTAAACTTGTATTGTCACTGTTGGAGAAATATTTTATCCTTCTCCTGATACAACGTAGTAGTAGTACAAAGTAGTAGAGCCAAGTGAATTTTTAACAATTATTATTATCTATGCTACGGTCTATTTCACAAGTTATATTATATCATACAACTGCTATCCGAACCTGTTTTTAGTATATTGTAAAAAAATTAAATACTGGCAGCAAGCGAACCATGCCCTAGCGGTCAAGGCGTTGGGCGGGAACCCAGAAGATGTAGGTTCGAATCCTGCCGGTTCCGCAATTTTTGATATGTATTTAAAATTATTTAGAAATTTCCTTGAAGTGTAGGTAAAAACACTATCATAAAAATTATGAAATACATATTGTTTTAGGCCTGACTGTAAGTCCTTAGGAAAGAGGCATGGTAATTTTTAGGGTTCTGTACCTCAAAAGGAAAAACGGAACCCTTATAGGATCACTTTGTTGTCTGTCTGTCTGTCTGTCAAGAAACCTACAGGGTACTTCCCGTTGACCAAGAATCATGAAATTTGGTAGGTAGGTAGATCTTATAGCTGACATTTGGGGAAAAATCTGAAAACCGTGAATTTAGGGTTAGATCACACAAAAAAAATTTAATTGTGGTCATGAACTAATAATTAGTATTTTCAACTTTCGAAGTGAGTGACTATATCAAGTGGGGTATCATATGCAAGGTCTTCACCTGTGCATTCTAAAACAGATTTTTATTTATTTTTATGCATCATAGTTTTTGAATTATCGTGCAAAATGTCGAAAAAATACGACTGTAGTACGGAACCCTCATTGCGCGAGCCTGACTCGCACTTGGCCGGTTTTTTTAAGGCCACACCTCTCATTGGTCTCTATACATCACCGTATTGGACCGCAAAAGCGCTTGGCGGTACAGCTTTGCCAATAGGACAACTAACCACGGTCAAAGCTCCTAAGACAAAACTTCGAGTTTGTTCAAGCCTTAAACGCGAGCCTTAGCCCGAATTTGCAGGATCACGCCATTTTTTATGCGAAAACCACCTGACCACAAGCTCACCTAAAAAGACCATTCCTCACACACAATACCACCACGCATCCTGTGTCAATGACCAAAACTGACTCACCGATGCCCGTTACCAATGAGTAACAATTAATTAAACTCCGAGAAAACGATAAAATTAACACTAAACGACTGATACCTGGTCAATACGACCTAGGAATTAAAATTTTTGAAATGCTTAGGAGACTTTAAAGTAGTCTTGTTTGACATAAGTAAACGGCCTTTTTATTTGATAACTAAATGATGGATAAAAAGCTGTGATAGCTTTGTGGTTAGGACGTCCGACTTCTAATCGGAGGTCGGAGGTTCGATCCCGGGCACGCACTTCTAACTTTTCGGAGTTAGGTAAGTGCGTTTTAAGTAGTAAGTAGGTAACAGTGAAGGAAAACATCGCGAGGAAACCTGCATGCCTAAGAATTCTCCATAATGTTCTCAAAGGTGTGTGAAGTCCAAAACCCTCTGAGAGGAGACCCGTGCTCTGTAGTGAGTCGGCGATGGGTTGATCATGATGATGAAAAGATGGACATAACTTTGCCCACGTAGATAGGATAACAGGAGATTGGTTAAAAAAAAACCTGGGAAATCTTAAATTTTCCAATATAAAAAGTACTATAATAATCTTCTATATATATAAAAGGAAAAGGTGACTGATTGACTGACTGACTGACTGACTAACTGATCTATCAACGCACAGCTCAAACTACTGGACGGATCGGGCTGAAATTTGGCATGCAGCTAGCTATTATGATGTAGACGTCCGCTAAGAAAGGATTTTTGTATATTCAACCCCTAAGGGGGTGAAATAGATGTTTGAAATTCGTATAGTCCACGCGGACGAAGTCGCGAGCATAAGCTAGTATTATCTAAATCAACAAATCATGAAACAATCTGGTCAGATTCAAAAAGCGTGATGAATAATATCTTCGATAGCTCCAGGACTGTAAGTGGAGGCTTCCAAGCAGTGGACTAGGATAAAGAAAGGAAAAGTAAAGGATAACTCACGTATGCGCGACAGTTCTTCGTAAATTCCTTTTCTGTTCACTTCACTTTCTTTTCGCGAGAGAATCGACCACAGCTGAGGCGTTCAGGCGATTAGCGACACGTTTACACACGTTTTTAACACAACACGGCGTCCGCCATTACGGGTTCTTGGAGCGGAGAAGCGAGCGCCCAGCACGATGTCTTTGTTGCGATTGATGCGCCTAGCATCGCAGGCGCAACGTGTGGCGAATAGGTGAAAGGCGATTTTGGTGCGAGGGAGTAAGATAAATATATGGGTACAGGAGTGTGAAGGAGAGAGCTGGCTTTAAGAATTTTAATTCTTACCATTTCCCCCGCCTGTGAGCTGTCAAGCTCGCAATTATGTAATAATAGAGAAAGGAGAAAAGAGATATAATTTATAAAATTAAAATACTTAAATATAGCTTTACTTACATATAAGTTTTTAAATTAAGCGGAAAATAATATTTAAGAGCGTAAAATATACTTAAAAACTAATCAACTATATTTAAGTTATTCTAGTGGATAGGCAAAGGACAAACCTTTACCACTGGTCTAATAAAAGAACCATTTTTCGCTTCTATTTCAGCAACTCCGGTAGAGCCATGTCTACCAGAAAATGTGCGAGTTATAAGACCTAACGGCCGTTGCAAAGCGGAGCTAACTCTTTCATATATGTTTAGAAAGGAAGCAAAACTCAAATCAAGAGCAAGTTCGAAGTGAACTGCCTTAAATACTAAACGTATAAATACACATAAACGTGCGTTTCGTTTGCGAACCCCTCGTCCTCTTATGAAAGTTAGGTGCAGAGGGCCGGCATAGTCTACTACGGTATGCCTAAAAGCGTTAGCTTGCTTTAAGAGGCGAGGTGGCAAATCAGCCATAATAGGGATTGTAGGTTTTGGATTTAATCTATAACCGTTAATGCATTTATGAATACGTTGTTTTATAGAGCGTTTGGCGGATAAAACCCAAAATCTCTGGCTAGTTACAGACAATAATATCTGAGGTCCAGCGTGAAGGTTTTCGCGGTAGTAATAATCAATTATTAAAATTATGTGTCCTTTTTTAGGCATCAAAATCGAATGTTTATAAATAAAATCAAAAGAGTAATAGCTCAAGCGAGCTCTGACATGAATAATGTTATCACGAATAAAATTAATTAATTTTTGAATAGCGCGTGAACATGCAGTTCCATTTTTTAATTTTTTAATTTCTATAATATGCGTGAGGAGAGGTTCGTCCAAAGTCAATTGTAAAATCCATAATTCTTTCATAATCAATTTAGCGTAAAGAATTACGGGGCCTACGAGTTCTAAAACTTCGTAGAGTTGCGCAGTTGCGAAAAGAATAGAGCGTTTTGTCCAATTTAGCGAGGGTTGAGATACGAAAAACGTTAAATAATCTTGAGCGTGAAACCAAAGCAAGCCTAAAAACTTGAAGGTGTTTTTATTATCAAGCGGTATGTCTTCAGATTGTCTGTGCGTTTTAGGTATGTGACGTAGTAATTCGGGGGAATTACTAGTCCATTTAATAAAGTCAAATCCACCGGGTTTAAGTATGTGGATCAGCTGCTCAGCTATCTCTACTGCCTCTGAAGTAGAAGAGGCAGAGGATGCGAGATCATCTATGAACACATCCCTTTCGATGATTGCAGCAGCGGGCCACTTCTCTCTCTCTTGCTTAGCTACTTCGCGGAGAGCTCGAAGAGCTAAGAAGAGAGAGGAGCGCAATGAAACTGTGACACGATTGAGTTCGAACGTGTCTAGCGGGTCATCAATAGAGAATCTATATAAAATGCGTTGATATTTACGATGCGGAGGGAGAATTTCGATACACAAACACATTTGCCTTACATCGGCAAAAAATGCGATTTTATAGTGACGAGCATTTATTAAAATATTAAAGATTTCTGCTTGTAAATTGCAGCCTGTATGAAGAATATCATTTAAAGATATATCACAATCAGATTTCGTCGAGTCATCTAGGAAAATTCTGATACAAGTACTGGTTTTATCATCCCGAATAATAGGTCTGTGAGGTAAGTAGAACACTGGCGAAGTGGATTCTTCAGGAGAAACTCTAGAATTAACTGCAGCAAAGCTTCCATCGCTGTTGTCTGTAGTTATGCTGACGTGAATATTCTTACAGTCTTGTTCTTCGGGACTCAAGAATTTCTGTTGCGGTACTTCTTCTACCTTCCAAAGTTTTTCTAAAAGATTATCAAGCGGTTCGGGACAAATAGAGCAAAAGGCAGAAGTGTGCGAAAATTGCGAAAGAATAGGCGCATGCCCTAGGATAACATACCCTAGAGATGTCTCTATGGCTGACGGAGAGCTATCGTTACCTGAGATTTTATTAAAAAGCAGAATATCACAATAAAGCTTTACTCCGATTAATATATCTATACAGCCTGGTTCAGAAAAACTATCATCAGCTAACGGAATATCTTTAATTAAATGGTCTAAAGCGGATACATCAACTCGTGTGTTCGGTAGCTGAGAAGTAATTTCTTCTACCACCAGAGGGCGTATATGATATTCTTTAGTGTCATCGAATCGAGAATTGAACTTAAAATCGGAAATCCCAAGTATCCTTTGAGAAGTTCCACCGATTCCCTGAACTTCAAAGAAACGGCTTTGCGTGTTAACAGGTAACGATAGTCTCTTGCAGCAAGACATAGAAATATAATCACTTTGTGAGCCGGGGTCAATGAGACAGCGCACAAAGTGAGAGCGATTGTACTTATCTAGTACTTTAATTTTAGCGGTGCCTAATAAAGCGGTAGTAGCGGGGTGATTGCGATAATCGCGCGATATAGAACATAAAGAAGCGTGTCCATTAGCGGACGAGCTAATAGTAAGCTCAGACTTAGCGGTTTGCTCAGTCGATTTAGTGACTGGCAAATTAGCGTGCGGGTTGTAATCATTAGCGATTTTATTAGCGATAGGTTCCGCTTGAATAGCGGTTAGCGTTGAAGAATTATGGTGCGGTGCGTTTCGTGCCGTGGAATTATTAACCACAACACTACAATTAGATTTACTAGCGATAGAAAAGCATAATAAAGAAGAATGCCTTAAATTACAATGGGCACAGTTGCGTGAAGAAGAACAAGAAGAACTTCTATGGAGAATACTTAAGCAATTTGTACAGTAAGAATTCTTCTTCACTACTTCGAATCTTTCGTGCGGAGACAATTTCATAAAGTGCGGACATTTATATAAATGGATATGTTGTGAATTTTTGCATAGAATGCATCTAATATCATTTAACTTTTCGTTATTTTCAGTGGTAACGAAAGTTTTAGTTAATTTAGAAATAGGTGAGCCCTTAGGTTGTGATTTAATAACAGCGTGAGAATCAGAAGATTTAAAATTATTAGTCCTAGATAGAACTTTACTTTGTTCCTTAACAAATTCAATTAAGTTTTCATAAGAGGGCATCTTTTCTTTGCGATAAGTTATTTCAAAAAGCTTTACGGTATCTGCATCTAATTTTTGCAGTGCGAGATGTAACAAAATAAAATCAGTTAAATCTTTTAATTTTAATTGCTTAATTGCGTCTACAGCGGAATTAAAATTGTTTAAAAATGATTCAAGACCAGCGGCGCTATTATTATGTAATGATTTAAAATTTAATAACTGATTTAAATATGAGCTCGCTAACGAGCGATTATCATCATATTTTTCAATTAAAGCTTTCCAAATAATATGGTAATTTTCAGCACAAGTTGGCAACCCAGCACAAACAGAAGAAGCTTTATCTTTCAATTTACTTACCAAATAAAATACTTTTTCATTGTCGGTAAGATTCGGGTTGTCATGTATTAAGTTTTTAAACTGTTGGTAAAATAAGGGCCACTGTTTTATATCTCCGGAGAATTCCATTAATTCAATAGGAGGTAGGCGAGATTTTATTTTAGGATAATTCGAGATTGACTGCATAGCAATATTTTCAGAGTTAGTATTTTTATTATTAGAATAAGTCTCTAACACTTGTTTCACGAAACAGTACATTTCTTCAAACGAAGTCCATGATTGGTAACTAATTGTAGATTTAGGATCGAATTTCATTAGTGCCAAATTATATTGATCTAAATTTAATTCGAACTCTTTGCGCAAAGTATCAATATTAGACGCCTGTATCGATAATGATGATAATTTGGTGCGGTCAGAATCGACTTGCGACGCAGTATCATAAATTCTTTGTAAGCGCGCAAACATTGCGTCTCTTTTCGATTCCAATAATAATAGCTGAGTTTCATCGTTATCATACGACGTAGCAGCAGTCTTTTTACTCATTTTGAATGTTAAAAATTAAAGTTACCTAATCAAAACAAGTTTCTATTTTTAAAACGTTATTATCACTTTAATTTATTAAGTGTAGCGTTTAGAATCACAATAAATAATTGTATATTGTTTTTACAACACAACAATACACAACTATCAATTTTATTAAGTCGGCAAAACGTTAAAATAATCGTAAACTGATAAGAAAGCGCGTGACCATGAATGAGACACGCGTTTCGCGAGCGAATACAGTAGGTAAGATAAGTACCAGCGAGCGGCCGGCACACCTACTTATTATAATAGTTACCTACAGCCTACCAGAGCGACCTCTTCGGAGTGTTTCGAGTACGTAGCTATACAAGCGGTGCAGGCGCAGGGCGTTATATTTAGACGTATACTGGATAAGCAATTCGAAAGGCGTTGAAGAGAATACCTACTTATTTACAAATGGGTATTACTTATTACCACGAAATAAGGTTCAATATAATAGTTAGCGGATGCGGTTAGCAGGAAAATAACTTATTCCTTTTTGCCTATTATTAAACGTCTTACTAACGTGACTTTAAACTTCAATAACATTCAATTATTATGCGAAGTATAACGAAAAATGATTCTAGATTCGACTGTAAGCAGTTCTACTCAACCCAATAATTACCTATAGTTGATGTAGGTAGGTAGCAATTTTATTTAATAAATGAATATTATGTACAAATATCAAGTATTTATTTATTCTAGAGATATATTTATGCAAAAATATACACAAAATAACTTATTGTGTATACTTTACACAAAATAAGCGTTTATTTTAGCGAAAAATAGGTATCTAATATATTATGGCGGAAGTATTACGCAAAAATATACACAAAATAACTTATTATGTATATTTTACATAAAATAAGCGTTTATTTTAGCGAAAAATAGGTATCTAATATATTATGGCGGAAGTATTACGCAAAAATATACACAAAATAACTTATTATGTATATTTTACATAAAATAAGCGTTTATTTAACGATAAATAGTTATATAATATATATTGTGGCGGGAATATTACGTAATAATATACACAAAATAACTTATTATGTATATCTTACATAAAATAAGCGTTTATTTAGCGATACATAGGTATATGATATATATTATGGCGAAAGTTACGTAAAAATATACACAAAATAACTTATTATGTATATTTTACATACAATAAGCGTTTATTTAGCGATAAATAAGTAAAACATAATGATAGAATCGCAAACGTGACACGTCACAGGCGGGGCGTTATGAATATGATGCGAGAAAATTATATTTTTATTTTATACGGAATCAAACTTCCGGTCGTAAGGATCCAAAAACTATGGTCAGATTCAAAAAGCGTGATGAATAATATCTTCGATAGCTCCAGGACTGTAAGTGGAGGCTTCCAAGCAGTGGACTAGGATAAAGAAAGGAAAAGTAAAGGATAACTCACGTATGCGCGACAGTTCTTCGTAAATTCCTTTTCTGTTCACTTCACTTTCTTTTCGCGAGAGAATCGACCACAGCTGAGGCGTTCAGGCGATTAGCGACACGTTTACACACGTTTTTAACACAACACGGCGTCCGCCATTACGGGTTCTTGGAGCGGAGAAGCGAGCGCCCAGCACGATGTCTTTGTTGCGATTGATGCGCCTAGCATCGCAGGCGCAACGTGTGGCGAATAGGTGAAAGGCGATTTTGGTGCGAGGGAGTAAGATAAATATATGGGTACAGGAGTGTGAAGGAGAGAGCTGGCTTTAAGAATTTTAATTCTTACCACAATCTAAGGATCAATGTACCCAGTGGCAAGGACTACCGCTGCACGAAGGGACGTGAGCGTCTAAGTGTTAATCGATGAAATTGCAATGGTTCGTCCGACTTTAAGAACAGAGTTGAAAATGACTTCCAAGATTAGGTTACCGTTAGGGTTCAGTACGCTTCGGCGAAAATCAACGATTTAGGATTTGTTTTAGTCAACGAGCAATACATCTGGGAGACGACTATTTTCCTTTTGATCGCTTCATAACTTCAATGTCATTATGATCAACCCATCGCCGGCTCACTACAGAGCACAAGTCTCCTCTCAGAGTGAGAAGGGTTTTGGCCATAGTCTACCACGCTGGCCAAGTGCGGATTGGTAGACTTTACACACCTTTGAGAACATTATGGAGAAATCTTAGCCATGCAGGTTTCCTTCACCGTTAAAGCAAGTGCTATTTAATTAATTAAAACGCACATAACTCAACACAAAGTTAGAGGTGCGTGCCCGGGATCGAACCCCCGACCTCCGATTAGAAGGCGGACGTCCTAACCACTAGGTTATCACAGCTTTTAACTTCAATGTAATTTTAAGAATATTATAAATCTTTAGTCCATTTGAATGAACTTTATAGTGACTTTGAATTTGATTTTATGTCAATTGAGCACAGTAATTTAAGAATGAAGTAACACTAAATTAAGAATGAAGAATTCTCTAGAGATCACCTATTTATTAGATGCTTATTGTCATTTAATACTGACAGAATTTAGGTTGCTAGTTACTACGACACAAAACAAAAAAATAGAACAAAACATTAACAGCCTTACAAATAAAAAATGTTTAAACCACGTTTATTCAGAGCATATACAAGATATTGTTATGCATAGAATATCCTAGTTATTACTAGGATATTCTATAGCTGGTATTACTTCGAAAACTTTTCTATGATGTTATTTTCGGCTAAGTGCCGATTTTATCAACGTCGAGTAACGTTTAACCGAATAATAAATTGGATGTAATGACAGTTTTTGTATTGAAAACCTGGCAAATTATTAAACTTACTCTCGAATAAAACTTATTTTCAAAGCGCCTTAAGTGCTTTAAGCACTTGATTTGCGTTGAGTTTGATAATATCTCCAAATATTTTTGACCCAATGGTCAAGTAATTTGACAGAGAGTAACTTTACATTAGCATTTAATTACTTGAGGTCAGAGGCCGGGTTACTTTTTGGTTTTAGTTGATAACTGTAATTTGGAATTATGGCAAGGACGGGTCCGTAAACATGTTCATGACAGGGCGCCGAGATAAAAGATTTGATACGTTATTTATGGAGGTGTGCGTTTGGGAATAATTGGGTACGGATGTAGTACCTAATTAGAAGTGCTTATTTTTAACTTTATCTGATGTCTAAGAAACCTGCATGCTTGAGAGTGCTCCTAATGTTCTGAAGTTTGGCAATCCTCTTGGTGGACAGTAGCGAACTAGCCTGGAAGAAATCATCATCATCATCAACCGATAGACGACATAGGTCTCTTGTAGGGACTTTCACACGCCACGGTCTTGCGCCGCCTGAATCCAGCGACTCGTCTGATGTCGTCCATCCACCTAGTGGGGGGTCATACAACACTGCGTCTTTCGTTACAAGGTCCATCATCTTGGGACCCCAACGTCTATCGGTTTTACGAACTATGTGCCCTGCCCATTGCCCATTCAGCTTCGCAACCCGTTGAGCTATGTCGGTCACTCTAGTTCTCCTACGGATATCCTCATAACAATATTTCCATGTTATAAGAAATTTTTGATACGTAACCAACTAACCATGGCTGCATTCCTAAAGGCTCAAAATGTATCCAGTCATATGCGGGCCTGGGTGATACAGATATAGGTATGAAGGTAAGTTATCTCAATAAAGGTTGTATAGGAAATAACAGATAAGAAGCTATAAATTATTATAAAATGTATCGAGTGTGGAATAAAGTACCTCTATAATATTACAAACTCACGTTCGACCATTATATGCCAAGGGCGAGCGATGCGATCTGTCTTATGTCAGCTAATAACATGGTACAACATAAACCCTTTCAAAAGTCGAAATTACCGCTCTTGTATAACACTAGACATAGAAATAAGGGTCTAGGCAGAAGGTCTGCAAGCTGACTATAAAATTGCAGCAATACGTATGATGACTACTAGTCAAATCGAAATCAGCAACTTTTTATCAAACGTAACGCTCGCTTACTAAGGAATCTTGTATGGAATACAGAAATATAGATGTATTGTACCTATATTGTATGAAATATAGATGTGACGTCGTAAAAATGAGACGTAATTATTTAGTTAATTAAATAGATAATTTAAAATGGTTAGCAAACTTAAAACTAACAGCAGACGTGGATTTTACGAATTTTGGAAGGCCCTCTATTTAATAATTCCGAAGAAATAATTTATTTTTGATGTAGCTTAGGCATCATTGGGTTGCAGTTGACTGATTCCAGAAAAGCTGCCTCAATTGTTATTAATAATAATAATAATATAATAATAATAATAATAATATAGCCTTTATTTACTGAAAACATTTCATGCAGTTACATTTTATCAAAATATTCAGTATATACATAATATTTAAGAGAATCAAAAAAAACAAAACTTATACATAATACTTATTTACATTTACATTTATATTTATAAATCAATTGTTATTACAATCTCAATAATTATTGTTGTGATTGATGGAATTTATGGCACTTTTATTTCGGCAAATAGCGTGACAAGTGACTTTTTATCCCGGAAAATCAAAGACTGCCTACGGGATTTTTAAAAACCTAAATCCAAGCGTACGAAGTCGCCGGCACCAGCTATAGTTCTCTATAAAGTAGACCTCTATAAAGTAGAGTAGATAAAGTAAGAGAAAAGATTTTCAAAAAAGCCACACGAGTGCAGCCGGACGGATGAGTATTGCCATATTGCAAAACATGGAGATCTCATTACAGACATTATAACGCAATAGATGGATTGTTTTTCCATTATCAGTCGTTTGCACCATTTCCGCGATGCAGCTGCTGGCTTAGTACAAGTTTTAACTGCCTCGTTAGTCTAGATCAGCGAAAAGGACTATACTCTATCCACGGAAAGAAGTTGTACAGCGCTCCCTGTTACGTAATCCCATACAAATGATAGAGACATAAATTTCAGTGGGTACGGTGATGGTGGTTACGGGATTTGAAATACAATTCGAAAATGTTTTCAAAAAACATTCGATATTTAATTAGAAAACATAGTTTCGTTTGTGATTGGTTGGAACTTAATATGGTTAGCCCCACTGAGATTTGTTTAGATTTGTTGAGATTTGTTAATAAAAAACAAGACTGAAAATGAAATAAAATGTAAAAAAACCACATTTGAAAAATCGCGCCATACAGCCATGGCAGCTGTATTTTTTATCAAAACAATTATAGACATTATCACTCGGGATTGAAAATTCTACCAATACCCCATATACATGTACAAATATTTTCAGGCATTTAGTTATGGTGGAATAAAAATTAACATACATAATAACCCTGAAAACCTTTTTTTAGACAGTCGTATAATAAGGATCTTTGAGTCCATTTTACTCTTACGTTATGGAGCTTCCATACTCGATATCCATGAACGGTAATATAGGTATTTCGAGTATCGAATGTACGCTATCGAGATGTGTAACTTGTACTAAGGATAGTCTTATCAACAAGGTCGCCCGCATTGCCCATGTGCTGCGATTAATCGCTTGCATTTCTTTCCTATGACTTTGTTCTGTTGTGGAATTAATGTACTTGCTAGTAAATGACGTAGTTTCTTTAGGTACTTGACTACAAATTAGCCCTTGACTGCACTCCGCTGGTAAGTAACGATGTAGTCTAAGATGGGATAAAAAAGGGCCGAATTGAGAACCACCTCCTTTTTGGAAGTCGGTTAAAATTAATAATCTACTCTTAAACGTTGGTAGACCAACGATAAAAGATTAGATTGGTTATAAGTTATAACTAATGTTATACCAGCTAATAAATAATATTATGGTTCAGTAAATAATTGTAGGCTACATTTTTATGCCATCAATAAATAAATCAACATGGTAATGTTACCAACGGTTATACTTCTTTACCTCATTCAAATTACTATAGTCATTGAATCTTAAATCTTCTATGCCATTACCAAGTAAACATATACCTTTATACCAAGAGATGGTGGTAAAATAACAACACAATCCGACTGGTAGTCAAAATATTTTCTTAAGGCACTAAGAAAAATAATGCCTCCAGAGTCCAGTACCCGTAGTACAAGATTTTACGTCTCACCAAACCAAACCAAATTCGAGAGTCGAAATACTTCCGCGTTACAGTAAAATGGACCTAAACAGCCTTGAATTGAAGTCAAATATTCAATGCCACTGATTTTAATTTCGCAATGTTTTCGCTTGGAGCGCTGGCTGTAGAAGTGTAGACAAACTTGAGCTTTAAAACAAGGCCTTTAAGATCCAGTTTACTGTAACGCGGAAGTATTTCGACTCTCGAATTTGGTTTGGTTTGGTGAGACGTAAAATCTTGTACTACGGGTACAGATACGAGGTAGGCCGCGGAAAGTAAAGGGCGACAAGCGAAGTGCGAACTAACGTTGCCGTCAAGTGTCCCTTTTATTTTTTTATTTTTCATGTACCGAAATTGTAGTTACAGAGTAGTAATAAATTATGCTTGCGTGGAAATGCTTATCTCTAAACAGAGATTTCTTCCAGCTTCCCATTCAAGGTTGTGAGTGAGGCGTATAGGTTTTACGGTACTATTGTTCTTGTTTGAATATTCGAAGCTTTTATTCTCCAACAGCGCCCCCCTGTCAATGTCATTCAAGTGCCAAGAGAGCCTTGTCGCATAGTAGAAACGGTGATATTTTTTGATAACGGTTTGTTATCAAAAAATTGCCTGTTATTTTTTTATATAATAAAAATATGTAAGTATTAGTTAAAATATATATTATAATAGTTAAAATAATATTCAAACGCCATCTTTGTAGAAACATTTGTAATTTAAAAAAAACCGGCCAAATGCGAGTCACACTCGCGCACCGATGATATTTTTTCGACATTTTGCACGATAAATCAAAAACTATTATGCATAAAAATAAATGAAAATCTGTTTTCGAATATGCAGGTAAATCCTTTTCATATGATACCCCATTTGGTATATTAATTTTTCTTTGAAATTGAAAATACTAATTATTTGTTCATGAACACATTTTTTTTTGGATGTAACTTAAAATTCACGGTTTTCGGATTTTTACCATTACGTATGCTATAAGACCTACCTACCTGCTGAACTTCATGATTCTAGGTCAAAGGAAAGTACCCTACAGGTTTCTTGATACTTGATAGACGGAAGGACAGACAAAACTAACACACTAGACACCCTTAAAAACATACATTAATGCTTAAAACTTTAATGCTTGCAACCACGCTAGATGATTTTCTTTACTACAGTACATTTTTAGGGTTCCGTACCTCAAAAGGAAAAACGGAACTCTTATAGGATCACTTTGTTGTCTGTCTGTCTGTCCGTCTGTCTGTCAAGAAACCTACAGGGTACTTCCCGTTGACTTAGAATCATGAAATTTGGCAGGTAGGTAGATCTTATAGATGGCTTTAGGGTAAATCTGAAAACTGAATTTGTGCAGGTCACATCACACAAAAAAATTAAATTGTGGTCATAAACTAATAATTAGTATTTTTAATTTTCGAACTAAGATAACTATATCAAATGGGGTATCATATGAAAGGGCTTCACCTGTGGATTCTAAAACAGATTTTAATTTAGTTTTATGAATCATAGTTTTGGATTTATCGTGCAAAATGTCGAAAAATGCGACTGTACCACGGAACCCTCAGTGAGCGAGCCTGACTCGCACTTGGCCGGTTTTTTAAACACAAATTCTAGCCCCGTAGGTATTTTAAACCGAGGTGGCAGCTTGCTGCTCTCGGAATATTTATAGTTCACTCTGATATTATATTATTGTGTGGGATGTGATAAATAGACTCTGCTATCACCAATCTTATCTTATTTTAGAAACTTTATTATAAGTATTAATTTGGCAATATATGTCATCTCCCGTATGGTCTAGTGGCTAGGATACCTGGCTTTCACCCAGGAGGCTCGGGTTCGATTCCCGGTACGGGAAATCTACTTTTTTTATTGGTTATTTATTGAGTTTTTTGTCTTGTTTCGTACTCTGGTTGAATACTCATGTAATTGTAAAATTAAAAGTTCAAATCATTTTAAAGAAATATTTCATTCTGTAATGAAGATATCTTCTCTATATATAAAAACTAGAGAATAGCCGCGACTTCATCCGCGTGAATTTAGTTTTTAAAAATCCCGTGGGAACTCTTTGTTTTTCCGGGATAAAAAGTAGCCTATGTCCTTCCCCGGGATGCAAGCTATCTCTGTACCAAATTTCGTCAAAATCGGTTGAGCTGTGAAAAGCTAGCAGACAGACAGACAGACACACTTTCGCAATTATAATATTAGTATGGATATGGATGAATCGCTGAATGTGTTGCTGATCGCAAAACTCGAGAACAGCTGAACCGATTTTGCTAATTCTTTTTATGGTTCTTACGGAGAGAAAAATTTAAAAAATTTGAATCGACTGTTAGGCGGTACGAAGTTCGCCGGGGCAGCTAGTTATAAATAATTATACTGCAAATGGTGTTTGTATTATTTTTGTTTTATTGAACCACCAACAGAATCATTCAAATTTTTTTTATATAAAAAAATACATTATTCAAATAATGTGTGACTACATCATGCGAATAATTAAATTACAGGTTATAATTAGATATTACATAATAATAATGCGGGACAGACGGCTTACTGTGGGAACTTGTAATCAACGGTTAGAAAAAATCTTTTGGTAATCTCCTGGACTATATTGAATATCCAAGTCTAAATTTTAATGGTGTGTATAATTCGCCAAAGATCGTATCGATCTTAATGTAACGGGTGTGCAATAAACGTAATGGTTTGTGTATTATCTGTGCATTATTCCCTGACGTTAGACAATTACAGGCCAATTATACAACCATTGTGTTCTCTAGATTATGGCCTGGGCGATTCAGGGTAATAACATAAACATACTGACCACGCCTCGCTGCTTTTATTATCATTATAGTTACGATTATTTGTTATTAGTATGGATAAAACATTATTTATTGTTCCGTCGATGTTTGAACAGTTGTTTTATTACAGTTGGGGTCTTGGACTACGATCTCGTCTCTTGGTGAAAGATTTTTTGATTTGATAATAATAATTATTATAAACATTTCATCATCATCATGATCAACCCATCGCCGGCTCACTACAGAGCACGGGTCTCCTCTCAGAGTGAGAAGGGTTTTTGGTAGACTTCACACACCTTTGAGAACATTATGGAGAACTCTCAGGCATGCAGGTTTTGTCACGATGTTTTCCTTCACCGTTAAAGCAAGTAGGTAATATTTAAGTTATTAAAACGCACATAACTCCGAAAAGTTAGAGGTGCGTGCCCGAGATCGAACCCCCGACCTCCGATTAAAAGGCAGACGTCCTATCACTAGGCTATCACAGCTTGTCACTTACCTCTAAGGAAATAGCGCCTCGTCATTTTCCTAATAATAATAGTAGTAGTACTCAGCCCCCTGTTAAACCTAGGTCTTCTGTAGCACTCCTCACAGCGTACCTTGCGTGTCGCAGCCCGCGCGCCGCGCAGTCTGGTTGGCGCTGCGTAGCGAGCAGAGGCCCATTGAAAAAGGACCCCAAATGGCTTCGAAATTAGTCGGGCATAAATTAGTAGGTAGGTATGTAGGTAATTTAGTTTATTATTTTACAACGTCTTTACTCGTTTATAATTTTAATCTTCACTGTTATAATGGTAGTAGGTATAAGTCCCGCAAATTGCTATGCCGCTGGAACCATGTCTCATTAACATCGAAATGACGTCATTTTGACGTCAGCCGCAATAAAGATATAGGTACGTAGGTACCATCAGCTCAAAACTTCAGTCTAGTGCTGACGTCACTAAAATGGCAGCCACGCGCATTATCAATTTTCGAGACTTATGTACGATGTTATAATTGACGTTATCTCTTCATCTCCCGTATGGTCTAGTGGCTAGGATACCTGGCTTTCACCCAGGAGGCTCGGGTTCGATTCCCGGTACGGGAATTTTTTTTTTGTTTTTGCTCCATAATAATGAAAGGTAAAAATTAATAGTCGCAACATGAATTTTTGCCTTCATAAAAATACCTACACTTTTTTTTTAATAATAAGGAATCGGTGCCAATGTCTGACGACATGTGACGTCACTGCCAGTGGGTAATAATATTATTAATTTATTATGATTCACTTCTCGTTCGGTAAGCAATGATAAGAGGATAAGAGCAAAAGATAATAATATTATTAAAAGTAGGTAAGTACCTATAATATACTATAGGTACTATTAAGTTGATATTGAAATTTTTACATAGACATATAATCTTTCAATTTTTTGCTCCAGCTGATAAGGTCTTTGAAACGAGTGAAATTGCAACAGTAAACCAGTCGATTGCGTTGGTTAATAAGCAATGTTGACCCAAGTCGGGAATTCGATGGGTGACCGACTTGAAAGTCCGTCCTTTTCGGTGTCTCCGTGCCTCGGAGAGCCTTTAAAAATGGTTATTAGCTGCACATTGCCACTGTCCATATTATTATAAATGCGAAAGTGTGTTTATTTGTCACCCCAAAATTTCTGAAACACATCTCTAGACCATCTCATCAGTAGTCAGTACCCTTATCATAAATGCGAAAGTGTGTTTGTTTGTTGGTTTTTTGGTTTGTCCTTCAATCACGACGTAACGGTGCAACGGATTAACGTGTTTTTTGCAGGGGTATAGATAAAGACCTGGAGAGTGACATAGGCTACTTTTTATCCCGGAAAATCAAAGAGTTCCGATTTTTAAATATCTCGTCGCGGGCATCATCTAGTTCTTCAATAAAGGCTTGTTGGGACTTGACTCTCTCTTTTTCTCTCGTATCGTATTTTCTCATTACAGCACGTGGTTTAGAATGTCATTTCGGCTTTGTAGAGCGTTGTCTCAGTCAGTCATACCTATATTACGTTTTGTCGGTCTCAACGACAAAGACAGTGCTCTACAAATTTGCTATCTCCTTCTAAAGGTCGATGTACATTACTTTCAGCCACGCTCTGTAATTAGGCTGGTGGCATATCGGTACCCGTAGTACAAGATTTTACGTCTCACCAAACCAAACCAAATTCGAGAGTCGAAATACTTCCGCGTTACAGTAAACTGGATCTTAAGCGCCTTGTTTTAAAGCTCAAGTTTGTCTACACTTCTACAGCCAGCGCTCCAAGCGGAAACATTGCGAAATTAAATCAGTGGCATTGAATATTTGACTTCAATTCAAGGCTGTTTAGGTCCATTTTACTGTAACGCGGAAATATTTCGACTCTCGAATTTGGTTTCGTTTGTTGAGACGTAAAATCTTGTACTACGGGTACAGCTACAACCAGTGTAAACTTCAAACAATCTCGTCGTACCACCGTCTATTTATTTAGGATCACCGTGCGGTTCGTCGACTGACCGTCTCGAGCTCTAACCTTCGATTTTCAAAAATTTCACCTATAAATATATAAAACGAAAAGGTGACTGACTGACAGATCTATCAAATCTATTTGAGAGTAACTTACTTGTTGGTGAAATCGGCCCTTAACAAGATAACTGGTAGATGCATCCGACTATTCGTAAGTACTTGTAAAAGTTTATTCGAATAAAAAAGATTTTTATTATTTTATTTATTATTTATTAACCGACTTCAAAAAAAGGAGGAGGTTCTCAATTCGTCGGAATCTTTTTTTTTTTTTTTTTTTTTTTTTTTTTTTTTTTTTTTTTTTTTTTTTTTTTTTTTTTTTTTTTTTTTTTATATGTATGTTCCCCGATTACTCGAAGACGCCTAGACCGATTTTGAAAATTCTTTTTTTGTTTGAAAGGGTATACTTCAAAGTTGGTCCCATTTAAATTTGGTGAAGATCTGATGAACATCTTCGAAGATAGATACTGGAACTCCTCAACGGATAAGAGTAAATTGCTCGCGATCAGTGTAATAGCTTAGTAAACAGTAGATTTTTAACCAGTCATAGCATAATTCCATGGGGCCACTAAAAATTGTGAAATAAATTTTTTTTACAAAATAATAAAAACCGACTTCGATACACAAACACTAAAAATTGAAAAATAATTTAATTTATTACCGAATATATTATGTATACAAGAGTTAATATAGTTCCATAATAATATTTTTTGGGGTCGGTGCCAATGAGGTGCCATTGTGGAGTCTCATAAAAATATGAAGTCTAGACGATTCGCGCAGCTAAAGCTAATTGGCACCGGCACCAAAAAGTATTATTATGGAACTATATTAACTCTTGTATACATAATATATTCGGTAATAAATTAAATTATTTTTCAATTTTTAGTGTTTGTGTATCGAAGTCGGTTTTATATTTTTTTTGTAAAAAAATTTTTAACAAGCAAAATCAATGCACTAATAACAAAGTCGTGGTTAAAGCTCAATATGAAACAAAACCTAGTTCAAAAAGCACAAGTTAAATCATAACTTCTGTTCTGAACAATATGAAAATCTGTCCGTATTCTAGTATTTTCAATTCAAGTATTTTTAAAACTTCTTCTTGTACGGAGACTAATGGCGGTTACAGATTAGCGTTTTTCCGCGCGGTTTACGCTACGCTCTTTTTTGCATTGGCACTTACACAATTACAATTATACAATTACATAATTTTACAATCGTAATTATACAATTATATAATTACAATTATACAATTACAGGCGTGCTAAATATCGCGCTTCAACAAATCGAACTTGCATGCATGCGCTTATTTCTGTGTTTGCTCGCCGGTTCACTATAACCGGTGCAGATGGGTTGCTTTCTCCACTCACAATGAGAAGAATTTGGCCATAGTCCACCACATTGACCAAGTAGATTGGCAGACTTCGCACACCTTTGAGATCATCATGGAGAACTTTTAGGTACGCAGGCTTTCTCACGATATTTTTTTCATCGTTAAAGCAAATGATATTTAATTGCTAATGTGGAGGTGCTTGCCCGGATTTGAACTCTGGACCTCCCCGAATAGGAGGCCGACGTCTTAACCCTTAACCCATCGCCAATTCTACTCTCTACTGACCACTGGTCAACAGTACAGCGAAGAATCGGATTGCTAATGCGCGTGACCGCTATTTTAGTGACGTCAGGACCAGACTGAAGTTTCGAGCAACCAGTACAAAAATTTTTGCTGATGGTCTATTTTTGTTTCGACGGACGTTAAATAAATTCAACAGAATATTAAAAAACTTTTTATTAGAAAAGGGCTACTATGCCGTAAATGATTTCCTAAACGACGAACATATACCTAAATAAATAATAATATCGGTCTCCCTACTAAGGTCTAAGGACCAAATTGCGACACCCAAACTGGGTATCCATAATACTTTGTACATACTTAATATGATGTAGTTTATGGAAATGCAATAAATGAAAATTGAAAATTGAAAAATTGAAAATGACGTCATTTCGATGTTAATGAGACATGGTTCCAGCGCAATAGCAATTTGCGGGACTTATACAAAAATGAACTTAGGTATATGCGCGCAAAAAACCCGCTAATCTGTTACCGCTCTAAGACGGGCGCTCCGTAGTAACTAGTAGTTAGTGTAAAATAATACTTTAAACAAACTTCAGAAAGTCGCTTATTGGAAATCGGGGCAAGACTCCATTTCTCAGTTTTTTCCTCTATTTTTTATTTCTATTTGGCAAACTATGTAACTACTGTTTTAAAAGGGTTCCGTAGTACAACAAGCAAACCTTTATTCTTGTAATGTTAATTTTTCTGTCAATTGGGTATTTTACTACTTTTGAATTTGATAAATATTATTACTTTATTATAAACTAGGATGAAAATAATGATGTACACTGAAAAAAATATTAAAATCCAACAAAGATTTACAAAGTTACAGGCATTTTAATTTTGGAGTGGGAGGGTCTTCTATCCCTTTCTCGCGAAACGAAAATTTGTATGAAACCGCACGAAGCTACCTACTATGGTATTTGTTAAAATGACGTCATAATTCTATATTGCTCTCTCTGTCTAATCAGAAATATTTAAATGCTCATAACTTTTTTATTATTTGATCGATTTAGTTAGATTTTTCAGTTTACGTCATTAGTTTTATCCTTGTATATAACAAAGTAATAAAAAAATTGGAGTCAAATACCCAATTAAACACATTTTATCACGAATCTATAAAAACTTTTAAATAAAGCTAAGTTAAATTATACTTACTATTGTACTATATTGTATTGTTGTAATATGTATAATAAAATAATGTATAATAAAAATTTTGTGTAATAAAAAAATATATATATACGAACTAGAGTAACCGATATAGCTCAACGGGTTGCGAACTAATTTAAATTTTCAAAGTAAGATATCAAGTGGATATATCAGATTTTTATTTATTTTTATGCATCATAGTTTTTGAATTATCGTGCAAAATGTCGAAAAAATACGACCGTAGTACGGAAGCCTCGTTGCGCGAGCCTGACTCGCACTTCGACGCAAAAAACGGAACCCTACGGACGGAGATTCGTCATGTCTGTCTGTCTGTCCGTCCGTAAGTCACAGCCACTTTTCTCCGAAACTATAAAAGCTATACTGTTGAAACTTGGTAAGTAGATGTATTCTGTGAACCGCATTACGATTTTTACAAAAAAATAGAAAAAAAACAATAAATTTTTGGGTTCCCCATACTTAGAACTGAAACTCAAAATTTTTTTTTCATCAAACCCATACGTGTGGGGTATCTATGGATAGGTCTTTAAAAATGATATTGAGCTTTTTAATATCATTTTTTTCTAAACTTAATAGTTTGCGCGAGAGACACTTCCAAAGTGGTAAAATATGTGTCCCCCCCCTGTAACTTCTAAAATAAGAGAATGATAAAACTAAAAAAAATATATAATTCCACTGAAAATTGGTTTGAACGAGATCTAGTAAGTAGTTTTTGATTTATCGTGCAAAATGTCGATAAAATACGATTGTACTACGGAACCCTCAGTGCGCGAGTCTGATTTGCACTTGGCCGGTTTTTTCTATTTGGCAAACTACGTAAGTAGTTTTTTAGTAGAGTAGGTATTATTACGTTACTCTCAAGTGTTGAAGCGACCTTGGCAGTGGAACGGTCAGTGACGTTGGAAGAAAACCTATTTTTAATCGATGTGAAGTAAGAAGGTCTCTCTCTGCATCATATTCCTCATTTTCTGAGGGTAGTGACCCCTTTCTTATTGTTCATTTATGGTCGGAATTTTTTTGGGGGGTTCTTTTTCGGCATACCCCCTGATATTTATATTAATTCAGGGCCCTTGACTCACTCCTACCCTTGACTCACTACAGAGCACGGGTCTCCTCTCAGGGAGAAGGGTCTTGGCCATACGTTTCTATAATAAGCTTCCAGAAGACATATTGGAGATGTCTCTCAACAAGTTCAAAGTTTTCATAAAACGTAAACTAATTGAAAAATCCTATTACAATGTAAAGGATTATTTAAATGATAAGCAAGCTTGGGAATGAGTTGCTTAACGACTTTGTGATAGTTCTAATAAGTTTCAATAATTTTGTAAAGTGGTGATAATAAAAAGAATACCCGGCTGAGTTTGTTGTGGGCTCTTCTCAGACCTGGGCGCGTTTGGAACCCTCGTAGCTTTAGTTTTAAGTTTGCGTTATAATTATCACCACTATATCTTACAAATCTAACACCATACCAGACCATCAATAAGAGTAATTTATTACCTATTTTGAATAAATCATTTGACTTGACTTTGACTTGACTAGTTTACCACGCTGGCCATGTGCGGATTGGACTTCACACACCTTTGACCCTTTGAGAACATTATGGAGAACTCTTAGTCATGCAGGTTTCCTCACGATGTTTTCCCTAACCGTTTAAGCAAGTGATATTTTTAATAAATTAAAAAACATATACTAATACCCCGTGTTAGGGGTGTTCGAAGACCTGCCCTCCGATTAGAAGGCGAGCATCCTAACCACTAAGTTATCATGGCTTTCGTGTATAGGATTCTAAAAAACAGTACCTACTTATTGTTTTTAATGCACACTGCACATTTCAACTGTCGAAATAATAATTGATTAATTATTCTTGTTGAAAGTTAAATGTATAAGATTAATGTCTAGAATTACTACGAATTGTAAAAAGAAAAGTAATTATTATAGGTAAAAAAGCTTTGTAGTTTTTTTCGATTTGGCAGAGCGTTTACTTTTCTTTTACCCTTCGTATTCTAGGTAATGTTACATCAGCTACTGTTGGGTGTGTTTCAAATAGATATGATTGAGGGTTCCGTACCTCAAAGGAAAAACGGAACCCTTATAGGATCACTTTGTTGTCTGTCTGTCTGTCTGTCTGTCAAGAAACCTACAGGGTACTTCTCGTTGACTTAGAATCATGAAATTTGGCAGGTAGGTAGATCTTATAGATGGCTTTAGGGGAAAAATCTGAAAACTGTGAATTTGTGGTCACTTCACACAAAAAAAAAATTGTGGTCATGAACTAATAATTAGTATTTTCAATTTTCAAAGTAAGATAACTATATCAAGTGGGGTATATGAAAGGGCTTTACTTGTGCATTCTAAAACAGATTTTTTAAAATGCATCATAGTTTTTGAATTATCGTGCAAAATGTCGAAAAAATACGACCTGACTCGCCCGGTTGACCGGCCGGTTTTTTTAATCGGATATATTTTGTTTGTAAGAGCTTTTACAGGTACCTATGTATATGCCAGCCCCATCGTTAAAATGAAACCTACTACTATAACAATTTGAGAGAATCACTAACAAATTCATACACTTTCATTGCTGAAATTCTCAAAGGTTTGTTTAAAATACAGTTGAAAATACTAATACTATGAAGACCGCAATGTAGGACAACCTTTAGCTCAAAAACTTAAAACTCTACAGAACCCTCTCAGGGCGCGATACGAACGCCACTTGACCGTATTGTTTTTCTAGTCTGCAAATTTCATAATTTTGGCAACCCATTAAGTTTTTGTTATCTTAGGTCAGGCTATTAGCAAGTTATATGACTATGTTAGCATAGTGCAAGTTTAGATTTGATAGCTTTAGTCACCTTCACCTTGCTTCGAAAGGTCGATGCCTTTTTGGGGGGTAATGCACGCTAATTGAGGTTATGTAAGGGGTGACTCAGGGTCGTTTGATATGTAAAATCTGCAATGTTATATCAACAATTGGGTATTTTCCTACTTTTGAATTTGATAAATATTATCTACACTATATTATAAAGAGGAAAACTTTGTTTGTTTGTTTGTACTGAATAGGCTCAAAAACTACTGGACCGATTTTAAAAATTCTTTCACCATTCGAAAGCTACATTATCCACGAGTAACATAGGCTATATTTTATTTTGGAAAAAAATAGGGTTCCGTAAGATATTTGGGTTTTTCGGACACAAGGTGTAAAAAATCAACCAGAAAAGTTACTTATTTTGCGTACGCTGCCTAAACTATAAAAGATAGAACCATAAAATGTTCTAATTAATTGTAGATCTTATAAATATCTACAAAAAAGTCCGCGACACACTATACCCATCTATGTCGAGTGAGGCACAGCAACCATTTTTTTATTTAAAAATCTTGAATTTTTTTTGGACTACATTTAAACGCGTTTATTTTACTCATGCTATTAATCCTTATCAAAATAAATGATTTCATCACTAAGAACAGTTTATGGAGATAATATTTGGTCTTTGAATGATTAAAATTGGACGTTTGGTTTTGAAGTTATGGCGATTCTGCTGCACGGCCCGTTGTTGTCTACACTAATATTATAAAGAGGAAAACTTTGTTTGTTTGTTTGTTTGTTTGTTTGTTTGTTTGTTTGTTTGTTTGTTTGTTTGGTTGTACTGAATAGGCTCAAAAACTACTGGACCGATTTTAAAAATTCTTTCACCATTCAAAAGCTACATTATCCACGAGTAACATAGGCTATATTTTATTTTGGAAAAAAATAGGGTTCCGTAAGATATTTGGGTTTTTCGGACACAAGGTGTAAAAAATCAACCAGAAAAGTTACTTATTTTGCGTACGCTGCCTAAACTATAAAAGATAGAACCATAAAATGTTCTAATTAATTGTAGATCTTATAAATATCTACAAAAAAGTCCGCGACACACTATACCCATCTATGTCGAGTGAGGCACAGCAACCATTTTTTTATTTAAAAATCTTGATTTTTTTTTGGACTACATTTAAACGCGTTTATTTTACTCATGCTATTAATCCTTATCAAAATAAATGATTTCATCACTAAGAACAGTTTATGGAGATAATATTTGGTCTTTGAATGATTAAAATTGGACGTTTGGTTTTGAAGTTATGGCGAAATTAAAATATTACGATTTCTGCTGCACGGCCCGTTGCGAAGTGGGCGTCACCAAGGCGGGGGTGCGCGTGCGGGAGGGGAGTTTAGTAATATTATAAAGAGGTAGTAGAGGAGGTAGGGGGTAATCTCTGGAACTACTGAACCGATTTTAAAAATTCTTTCACCAGTATTAAGCTACATTATTCCTGAGTGACATAGGCTATACGGGATCTTTAAAAACATAAAACCACGCGGGCGAAGCCGCGGGGATCAGCTAGTATTATATAAAGAGGTAATGTCGTTAAGTTTGTTTGTAGGGGGTAATCTTTAGAACTACTGAACCGATTTTAAAAATTCTTTCACCAGTAGAAAGCTACATTATTCCTGAGTGACATAGGCTATACGGGATCTTTAAAAACCTAAATCTACGCGGGCGAAGCCGCGGGGATCAGCTAGTTACTTTATTATAAACTAGCTTATGCCCGCGACTTCGTACGCGTGGACTACATAAATTTCAAACCCCTATTTTACCCAGATAGGGGTTGAATTCATTTTCAAAAATCCTTTCTTAGTGGACGCCATATAATAGCTATATGCATGCCAAATTTTAGCCCCATCTGTCTAGTCGTTTGAGCTGTGTAATGATAAATCAGTCAGTCATTTTCTCCTTTTATATATTTAGATATTTTATTGACAACGCTTCCCACATCTTTACATCGTTACAAAAGGCGCGAAAAAGCATTGTCAAAGTTGAAAATAGCAATTTTGTGCATGAACACATTTTAATTTTTTTCCTGTGATGTAACCAGAAATTCACGGTTTTTAGATTTTTCCCCTCATGTCTGCTATAAGACCTATCTTTCTGCCAAATTTCATGATTCTAGGTCGACGGGAAGTACCCTATAGGTTTCTTGACAGACAGACAGACAACAATAGTGATCCTATAAGGGTTCCGTTTTTCCTTTTGAGGTACGGAACCGTAAAAATAGACTATAGTTGTTACTATGCGAGTAACCGGCGGCGGTGGGTGCGTTACCCTCAGCGTCACCGACCTCGCCGCAAGGTGAAGGTGACTCGGACTTTGGGAGCCAAGGCTGTGTCATAGTGCCAACATGTCGGCTAGAACTTCTGACGTAATCTAGGTTTAGACCTTTCCCAAATATCTAGGTTTGGGCGTCTCAAATACCGCGCGCAGTGAGGTGAGTGTATGAAACCAGAAAATTTATTGTCGGATTGGATATATCTTTACCACATATCTCTTATATTATACTAGCTTATGCCCGCGACTTCGTCCGCGTGGACTCCACAAATTTCAAACCCCTATTTCACCCCCTTAGGGGTTGAATTTTCAAAAATCCTTTCTTAGCGGATGCCTACGTCATAATAGCTATCTGCATGCCAAATTTCAGCCCGATCCGTCCAGTAGTTTGAGCTGTGCGTTGATAGATCAGTCAGTCAGTCAGTCAGTCAGTCAGTCAGTCAGTCACCCTTTCCTTTTATATATTTAGATTTCGAGTGTAAAATGATTTTTACGTATAGTTAGACGCATGTATATAATTATGGTATGTATACATGTATAGGATGTTCTCTTAGAGCGAAAAGGGTTTAGGTCAAAGTCTGCCACGCAGGTCCTGTGACCTTTGAGAACATGGAGAACTCTCAGGCATGCAGGTTTCTTCAAGGTGTTTTCCTTCACCGTTAAAGCGAGTGATATTTAATTACTTAATAAGCACGTATAACGCCGAAAAGTTAGTTGTGCGTGCCCGGGAACGAATCCCGACCTCCCGACGTCTAAGGCGGACGTCTTAACCACTAGGCTATCAGCGCTTTTACATTACTGCCGCTACGAACCAGTAGATTACATACTGTGGTAATTTTCAATGTCGCAATAATGATAATGACTTATTACTGGTTTCTCGGAAAATGTATCAAACGCAGGTGCATGTTTGAGTAAAAATGAAGTAAAAATGGAGTAAAACCACAAAGTGGAATGACAAATTACTGTTGACGGCCTTTGTAACGCGTCCCTTTGATGTTACAATGTGTTCTAAAGAAACCTCCTCGCCGTATATTAGGGTAACACTTGCGAAGCGATCTCAACGCGACATTCTTGTCGCATTAAGACTTTTCATAAGAGACACGACGTATCCTATACTTGAACCAGATTGGATATGGAATGTTTACTACAGTCATCATGATCATGATCAACCCATCGCCGGCTCACTACTGAGCACGGGTCTCCTCTCACAGTGAGAAGGGTTTTGGCGATAGTCTACCACGTTGGCCATGTGCGCATTGGTAGACTTCACACACCTTTGAGAACATTATGGAGAACTTTCAGGCATGCAGGTTTTCTCACGATGTTTTCCTTCACCGTTAAAGGAAGTAATATTAATTACTTAACACGCACATAGCTCCGAAAAGTTAGAGGTGTGTGCCCGGGATTGAACCCCCGGGCTCCGATTAGAAGGCGGACGTCCTAACCACTTGGTTATCACGGCTTCACAGTACGCGGCAGAAAATAATGTACATCTTCCTTTAGAAAGAGGTAGCGATTTTGTAGAGCACTGTCTCTGTCGTTAAGACCGACAGAACGTCACATAGGTATGACTTGGAGACGACATTTCTGTCGCACTTAGATGCTTTTCAACCATGGTTTCCTGATAAAAATTAAATAAAGGAATTCTTCAGCTCTTTCAAAAATTTCTACAAAATTAAATTCGATTGGATTCTAGGAGTTACTGGCTGAATTGTAGAGTAATATCTCGCGTTTGTGTGGTCAAGCCTTTATACAGTCCACTATTATGTACTTTGGAAAGTTTGTAGTGCGTTTTAATCTTTAAGTCTTCAGTTTTAAGACTCAAAATCTACTGCAGCAATTTTTCAAGTGCTCGCAAGTTTTCCGAGAATTTTCTGAATGATTTTTCTTATTTCACCTGCCAACGATACGGTTCATGCCCATTGATATAAATACCGAGGATATGCAGTCTCGCATAAGAGTGTGTCCGTAGATAGTAAATACGTACCTGCTATAAGGGCTTATTTCGGAAATATAATATTTCATGAGCATTACTTAAGCATCGCAATATTTTACAGATATCAGCTTGAGTGTGCGTAGATGTACCTTCCTGCTACAAGCCAAAAATAGGGTCTGGCAGTTTTTGGGGCTAGAATTCATTATTAAAGAGATTTTTTTAAAAAATCATGATTTTCATTTATTTTAACATAATTAATTATTAACGTCACGCTGTACCAAAAGCGATTAATGACATCACAAGGCGTAAGCGACAAATATTTTTCAATTTTGTAACATAAAAAATATGTTCCCGCAGAAATTACTCTATTATTAAAAAAAACTTCAATCAGCTCTTTTTGGTACCAAAATTTAAATGAGCTTAATGGGTAATATTCAAATGAGAACCAAAATACTTTGTATGGCTCCACCAAAGGTGTCATCAATTTTTCACGCGCTGTGTATCTTTGGCTTTCTTATACCAATGGTTTTCTTGATCTTTTGAAGTGGCGAGCAGTCTTGCACGATCAGGTTAACAATGATTGATTTAAGGTTAGAAAAACAAACGGTAAGGTTCAATTTCAATTAACCAGGCCCTTTGTACTAATATTGATAAGGGCTTTTAGATGATTGGGTTTTTCTAAGCGGTTAGACTAGCAGGCGAAAGTGCATAGTATCAAATCAAATCAAATCAAATGGTTTATTAAAAATAGGTAATAAATTACACTTTTTGAAAGCCAGTTGCATTTGTAAGATGATATAGCGAACTTTATTGGATAGGTAGGTTGTTCCTCCTACACCACGTAAAGCCATCGGTCCTGCGCTTGATCTCTCTCTGGTTGTGTCGGAATTCCGTCCCATCAAGGAATTCATTTATCAAAAGTAGGTAAGTATAGTAGGCGATAGGTCGAAATGGCAATCGGAGAGGGAACGCCACGCACACCTGCACGTCACGCGTGGGGCATCCCCCCTGCCTCATACCCCGATTGCCATCTCAACCTGTCACGTACTATACTACTCAGGATATGAACCTGTGATTCTTACGTAAAGAATCATGGTCGTTTTCCATTAGCCATCATGGCTTATATAGCATTCAATGCAGCCATTAAATTATTCCCTATAATGATGTGAATTTAATATTGTAATAGGTTGCCAAAGCAGCTTATTATTTTATTCATGGGCTACAAGGCAAAAGCGCAAAGCTAATTCGGTTTAGGTTTAAATACATTTATTCTCATAAAATACTTCAGTCATGAGAAGCATATTATTATCAAACTTTGCAAATGAATGGTATGTTATAAACTATTTAGTTATTTATCATTATCATATTATCCGAGTTTTTTGCTGGTTCTTTTCGGTAGGAATTACTTACCAGTAGTAGGTTTTTGTGACGATCATTCAAAGTTTCAAACATATTGAAAAATCCTATTATAATGTACAGGATTATTTTTAAATGATGAGAAAGCTTAGGAATGTGTTTCTTTAACATCTTTGATAGTTCTATAATAAGTTTAGTTGAAATTCTGAAATCTTCTTCTTCTTCTCGAGTCGACGGTCACCTCAAACATGGGCAGCCCAAAAAGCCGCAGCAGCGATAGCTCGGTGCTAGAAGTAGCCATCGTGGTGAAAAGATTAGAAATTCTGAAATGGCGATAGTAAAAAGAATACCTACCCGCTGCCCGCTACCCGGCTGAGTTTATTGTGGGCTTTAATTTCAGACCAGGGTGCGTTTGGAACCCTCGTAGTATTAGTTTAAAATTTATGTTATTAATTATGACAATTAGGTACATCATTATCTTGCAAATTTAACAATAATTGACAGTCAAAAAGTGTACAATGGTAAACTTTAAAAATTGTTTTGTCTTTGACTTTGCAGAAGTCATTAACGTAAAATGCTGGTATTATCATTGTTTTCAATAACAATCTTCCAGTAGTAACAAGCTTACCACACAAAATGGACGGAACAAGGAAGAAAAGAAAAATACTGAAATTACACTTGAAAACCGCTCGAGTTCATGAATTGGACCATAGCACTATCGCCCAATAGGCTTACTCTATGTTGGATCGATGTAACTAGGTTTGCGAGTCGCCATTAATGATCACCATAATAATATGCTATACGATCGATTTAACGATACCTATTTAATTTACGTTGGGGTCCCCAGGTGCTGGAATGGCGACCTCGCACCGGAAGACGCAGTGTTGGAAGACCCCCACTAGGTTGACGGACAACATCAGACGAGTCGCAGGGAGCCGCTGGATTCAGGCGGCGCATGACACATGGCGTGTGGAAGTCCCTACAAGAGACCTAGGTATGTCCAGCGGTGGACGTCTATCGGTTGATGATGATGATGATGATGATGATGATGATGATGATGATGATGATGATGATGATGATGATGATGATGATGATGATTGAATTTACGCTATGCTTATACAGCGTTACCATCATCATCATCACCATCATCATGATCAACCCATCGCGCGCTCACTACAGAATACGGGTCTCCTCTCAGAGTGAGAAGGGTTTAGGCCATAGTCTACCGCGCTGGCCATGTGCGGATTGGTAGACTTCACACACCTTTGAGAACATTATGGAGAACTCTCAGGCATGCAGGTTTCCTCACGATGTTTTCTTTCACCGTTAGCATAATTCTGAAAAGTTAGAGGTGTGTGCCCGGGATTAAACCCCCGACCTTTACCGTTACTGATCATCCACCTTACTGATGGTAACATTTTACCTATATTCTGAATAAATAATTTGAGTTTGAGTTTGAGCTAGGTACCTATGCTTTGAACAACCAAAAGTTCAGTTCAACTGCTATAATAATTTTGACGTGTTTTATGTACACGTAAAATTAATCTTCCATCTTCAAAAGGAATAAAATCTATTTGAGACGTACATTCAAAGGCGTTCTCATTATGTTTTGAAATACTTATGAGTACACATCTTCATCAACACAATAATACGTGGAAAACACAATACACATACAAAATAGGTATATACAATAAGTAAATAATTAAGCCTGAACGATATAATTCCACTCAAGCACACTCCACCCCCGTCTACGTTACAGGCGCGTGACGTTGCAGAATTTGGCCAATTAACAAACAAACACACGCGTCAATCACACGAACACAACCCCCTTAAGCGAGTTTCGAGCTGAGTTTGATTTAAAAAACCCGTATTATAACTCTTATACCGTATGCTTTCCTGGTAGCATATCTGAAATTTTCAGGGGAGGCTTCGGCCCTGGCTAGTTACGAGTCTACCGACAAAGTTACAGTTTACGACAGTTGAGGAATTTCTAACCAAACGTCGAGGCTTCGGCGTCACTGGCAGGTGTCAATGTCAAATGACATTTAACGCAGGTTGCCCTAAAGGTAGCCGTATCTTTCTTTGATTTTACGTCACCATATTATTTGACATATCGTCGATACAGGATCAAACCGAGGGTTCCTTCACTCTAGTTCTGTTGATTCAGGTAGTAGGATTAGGTATGGGGGGGGGGCAAATAACGCACACCGCAATTAATTCCACCCTCACTACCTGGGTTTCTGGAGCACTTCGACCACCCGTTGCGCCAAATCCTTTTTCCACGCACATGCAAACTATGGAATCAACAAGGGGAAAGGGGAATATTAGTCCTGATTAGCATGACTATAATATTCTTTATTAAACAAAAAACCGGCCAAGTGCGAGTCAGACTCGAACAATGAGGGTTCCGTACTACAGTCGTATTTTGTTGACATTTTGCACGATAATTCAAAAACTATGATGCATAAAAATAAATAAAAATCTGTTTTAGAATGTACGGGTGAAGACCTTTCATATGATATCCCACTTGATATAGTTTTCTCACTTCGAAAGTTGAAAATACTAATTATTAGTTCATGACCACAATTTTTTTTTTTTTTGTGTGATCTAACCCTAAATTCACGGTTTTCAGATTTTTCCCTAAATGACAGCTATGAGATCTACCTACCTGCCAAATTTCATAATTCTAGGTCAACGGAAAGTACCCTGTAGGTTTTTTGACAGACAGACGGACAGACAGACAGACAACAAAGTGATCGTATAAGGGTTCCGTTTTTTTTTTTTGAGGTAATATCGATGTAGGTATATACAAAAGTCAATAAGGTTTTATTTTTGTTTGTAGTGAAGAGGAAAAAAAAGAGGTTGATTCCCTCGATTCTCGCGTACTTGTAGTTCAAGATGAAACCTTGAGCGGAGGATCGGTTTGTTCACTCGTTGTACCGTTGCCGATGCCGCCTACGGATAGAGCGTTGAACTCCAACCTTCGCTGCAGGCTCGGCAAACACCGATGTGCGCACCATTCTATACCTAGCACATTTTTAAACAGAATGGAAATTATTTGTGACGCATCCCTATCCAGTAGCTACCAGACCTTTGATTGAGGACTGCCCAAGTCGCAGCCCTGCCTACAGTATGCGGCAGAAAGTAATGTACCTCGGCATAGGAAAGGCAATCCGAACCAGTGGTAGATGCATCCGACTATTCGAAAGGACTTGTAAAAGTTTATTCGAATAAAAAAGATTTTTGTTTTATTTATTTTATTTTTATTTTAGAATAGGTGGTTAGGACATCCGCCTTCTGATCGAAGGTAGGGGGTTCGATCCCAGGCACCTCTAATTTTTCGGAGTGATTTGCGTTTTAAGCAATTAGATATCACTTGCTTTAACGGTGAAAGAAAACATCGTGAGGAAACCTGCATGTCAGAGAGTTCTGACACATCCCAATCCACTAGCTACCATGTCCAGCAGTGGACGTCTATCGGTTGATAATGATGATGATTTTTTTTTAATAAAAGGCGAGCAAACGAGCAGGAGGGTCACCTGTACCCGTAGTACAAGATTTTACGTCTCACCAAATCAAACCAAATTCGAGAGTCGAAATACTTCCGCGTTACAGTAAACTGGATCTTAAACGCCTTGTTTTAAAGCTCAAGTTTGTCTACACTTCTACAGCCAGCGCTCCAAGCGGAAACATTGCGAAATTAAAATCAGTGGTATTGAATATTTGACTTCAATTCAAGGCTGTTTAGGTCCATTTTACTGTAACGCGGAAGTATTTCGACTCTCGAATTTGGTTTCGTTTGGTGAGACGTAAAATCTTGTACTACGGGTACTGATGTTAAGAGATTACCGCCAATTCATGAACATTTTGCGTTGCCGGGCTTCGCTGTTTTCACTGAGCGAAGCCGCGAGTGGTCGCTAGTACATTATAACACCAATAAATAGTATCATCATCATCATGATCAATCCATCGCCGGCTCACTACAGAGCACGGGTCACCTGTCAGAGTGAGAAGGGTGTTGACCATAGTCTACCACGCAGGCCATGTGCGGATTGGTAGACTTCACACACCTTTGAGAACATTATGGAGAACTCTCAGGCATGCAGGTTTCCTTACGATGTTTTTCTTCATCTGACATTTAACTACTTAAAACGCACATAGCTCCGAAAACTGATGCTGAGATCTATAGAGCGCACTTTGACTTTGCTCCGACTTAAGATTGAATTTGAAAACGAGACGGATTTACGTGAGAGATATAGCTCTGTCTCGTGTTAACTCTGTCTTAAGTCTAAAGTCAGAGTGCGCTCTATAGATCTCACCTTGAGAGGTGCGTGCCCGGAATCGAACCTCCGACCTCCGATTAGAAGGCGGATGTCTTAACCACTAGGCTATCACAGCTATACAAATAGTATAGTAACAAGTATATTTGGGCGTCGTGAAACAGGCGGTGTTTATTTTATTCTGCAATGTTTACATTACGCCTGTGTGAGATTTTGTATAAAGAAGAGAGAAGTTAAGACAGTGGGCTTTAATAGTGATGATCAATAGAATCTAATGACGACTAATAAAAGTTATCATCTATCATTTATTTGAACATGTAGGTAGTTGTACTTTTGTCAGGTAAGGCCAAATACTAAGTAATTAAAAATCAAGCAAAGCATCTGCTGTATTATTTCAAAGTAAGAATCCTAATTATCTAAACAGGCTTCTATAATAATTAGAAGCTAACAACCTAGTGTTTACTTTTATCTCAATGTATAAAATAAATAGCACAAGAGGGTAGGTGATAAATACAGAAGTAAAACCAACCAAGTCGAATCATAACTGAATTGTATTTGTTCAGCATTGATCTATTTATATTAAAATGAATCTACCACCCATTTCGCTAAGGTGTTTAGTCATGGAGAAGAAAGGGCAAAGAAACTCCATAACACACATCTTTTAAAACATTAGAACGTTGAGTAAGGTAGTAGGTACATATTTGGTACACAGTTACAACAGGTAACCTATAAAAGGCAAATGATTACATTACATTATAATTATAATACAATATAAGAATACTTAACTTCAGTAAGGTCCGCTGTGTTTGCTCTGGGCTGTCGATACAAGACTGTCCCCTCTCTGTCGAGGTAGGGTACTTTTATAACACTGCCATCGCAAACCAGGCGGATGTCGACTATCACATGATCTTAATATTAATCATTATTTATTTTAGGTTTGTTGACAAAAGGTATGTTGACACACCCAATTTACAATAATAAAATCAGTGACATTGATGGTCTACGTATTAATAATTTACAATAATAATAAGCGACTTAAATTGTCAGTTTACACAACATTATTATTTCACATAATAGCTATTGCCAACTGTATGTTGACAATAGCTTAGTATAATGTCACTCTTAGTGCATTGACAGTATTTAATTTACAATGAATAATTAGTTACCAGTATTGACAATTCACATAATATTATTTATCGTATTGTCACATTCCTAAATATTAAATTAAACAACATACAAGAAAAGATACTATTCAAATCATACCCTTTCCGTACATTGACAGTATTTAATTTACAATTTTACAATGAATAATTAGTTACCAGTATTGACAATTCACATAATATTATTTATCGTATTGTCACATTCCTAAATATTAAATTAAGCAACATACAAGAAAAGATACTAATTAAATCATACTCTTTCCGTACATTGATATTGAATCCGGAAACGGAATTACGATTCTGTTTTAAATATCACAACAAACATTTACTTCAGACTCCCAAGTTTATGATTAGATGAATTTTAGCATAATAATTATGTATCCAATTTTATCGTAATATAACACGGCCATACTGACAAGTACTTCGTTCCCGAAGTACATAGGGAAATTAGAAAGAAAGAAAAAAAAATCTAGCTAAGAGCTAAATAAAAAAAATTACTGTAAGCTAAAAAGATCTATAAACTAAGGAAGATCTATAAGCTAAAATGATCTATAAGCTACAGCTACCTAGTTTAACTGTCCCTAACTGGCTGCGCCCCATAATTTAATGTTTAATTTTTTTTTTGTATAATATGTATAGTTTTTGTTTTATTATTATTAGTTTTATAAAGCAAGGGGTCTTGTACTAGACTCTTGCCCAGTAGAGGTCATTACTAGACCTCGCTACTTACTGGCACCGTCCGAACAAGCCGTCTAACATTACCAACCAATATTTTTTAACTATTTTTTTTTTATTGGTACTAGTAATGATTAGTGCCGGCAGCCCTAACTAACTGGCCTAACCGCTGCCCCCCCATAAATGGGTCTTGTACTAGACTCTTGCCCAGTAGAGGTCATTACTACACCTCGCTACTTACTGGCACCGTCCGAACAAGCCGTCTAACATTACTAACCAATATTTTTTAACTCTTTTTTTTTTTTTTTTATTGGTACTAGTAATGATTAGTGCCGGGCAGCCTAACTAACTGGCCTAACCGCTGCCTCCCCATAAATGGGTCTTGTACTAGACTCTTGCCCAGTAGAGGTTATTACTAGACCTCGCTACTTACTGGCACCGTCCGAACAAGCCGTCTAACATTACTAACCAATATTTTTTAACTCTTTTTTTTTTTTTTTTTTTTATTGGTACTAGTAATGATTAGTGCCAGGCAGCCTAACTAACTGGCCTAACCGCTGCCGCCCCATAAATGGGTCTTGTACTAGACTCTTGCCCAGTAGAGGTCATTACCTAGACCTCGCTACTTACTGGTACCGTCCGAACAAGCCGTCTAACATTACTAACCCTTTTTTTTTTTGTTTTTTTTTTTTTTTTTTTTTTTTTGGGTCTAGTAATGATTAGTGCCGGGCAGCCTAACTACCTAGCTAACTGTCTGCCGCCCCCATAAATGGGTCTCGTACCAGGACATTACTGAATTATCACCAATAAGATGTATCACACCAATGGTGTAATACCAGCACTGTCAAGTCGAGCCGTCTAACATTACCCGACCAATGAAAAGGGCAATGATTAGTGCCAGGCAGACCTAACTAACCTAACTCCCTTTGTTTTATATGTTTGAATAATAAAAATTGCCCCCTTTGGGAATAATAACATCCGTTTCATACGGGAATAAAAAATTGTCCCCTTTGGGAATAATAACATCCGTTCCATACGGGAATAATAACATTTGTCCCATTCGGGGATAATCATTGGATTTTTTTTTTGTTTTTTTTTTTTTTGTTTTTTTTTTTTGTTGGTTGCTACATTCGGGAGTCTTAACATTTTGTCACATTGTGAGTCTTAACATTTTGTATCCATTGAGCATATTTTTTTTTTCTTCCTCTGTTCTGTCATTTAGCATAAATTATTAGTATGTTTTATTACCATTCGGCCATCTTGATAAGTACTTCGTTCCCGAAGTACATAGAAAAATAGAAAAATGCAGCCAGTGAACTTAAATGAACAGCGGCAACAAAAGTACCGACATAAAAAAATATAAGATTGCTCCATTCACAAAACGATATTCAATGATTCAATGTCAATGTTACTGTCATAAAAACCAGGATAGCCAGACGTCAGACCGAAATCAGAGTAGAATAGAATATGTTTTCTTTGTTGTTACCAAACAATGTTCCCCAATGTTAATATGTATACGGTTACTACTATTACGGTTAAAGAACTTTATTCCCACTAAGAAATAAATTCACTTACATGAGAAATTTAACAAATAAACAGTAGGTATCTTATCCACACATCCACTGCGATTTTATACAAAATAAAGTGGGTAGAAATAGAATTGGCAAAACACGGATTACTAGAAACGGCTTGGTAGTAGTATAATAGTAATAATATCTGTACCTATGTGTATGTATTACATATGTATTATAGTAAGTATAGGGTTTATAGTATATATAAATGTATACATATATCGCACCGACGACACACTGTCGCAACCCAAAACATGTCAAATTTGAGTGACTGACTAACTGTCGTGATACCCTAACCAATATTTCATCATCTTTATTTTGCCTCAAAACATGAGGTATTTGTGTACAAACCAATCTTAAGAAAAATCTAGCAAAATATTCGTAATGCATTCTTTTTGTAATAATGTTGCATTTTTACTTTTAATAATATTTAGTTATTGGTTAATATATTATTATGAATCCCATCTAAATTCGACGAAGAAGGACGTGACAGTTTACTGTTTAGACCGCATTAATTCAAATTGGAACGATATTGTTGAATCAGGTATGTAAAAGTTCAACTATGAATTCGAGTTAATACAATATAGCTGACTTAAACCTAAATAGATATTTCTAGTGTGTAGGTGTATTTCTAGTTATTACACTATTATCGATTCATAGAAATGAAATTTAAAATAGTATTTTCACTTAAGACACCCTTATTGGTTTAGTAAGTAATTTTAATGTGAATTAAATTGTGACCAGTGGGGTAGTAATTTTAATGTGAAGCTGGAAACCAAACGTTATTTTTCTGTTGCTTTGACACCAGCATAAACAATTAAGCAAAAAATATTAAAAGACGAAAGAACTGCTCGACAAAATATGATTCCCAGGACCTATTATGAATCTTACTTGCGAAGTTTGACTGGTTGATTTTAAGTACTTAAATAAAAAATATTGCTGTCATTTTAATGCTAATTATTAGAAACAGACTGATGTAAAACTAGTTTAAGCATACTACTATTATAGAAATACTATTATTTAATTTTGCCTAGCTCCAATTTAGTGACTACGTACAATTACTGTGCAGTTACAACAATAGCTGATTATTTAAGTTAAAAAAAAATATTTTGATTGGCTCTGTTTTTTTTTTGTATTCAAGACAAATTTTGTTTATTGTTTTGGAAGGTTTTTTTTTGTTTGAAAAAGGCAGAAATTGTTGAAATTAAATTATTACTTTTTATAAATAAAAACTGATTATCTGATTGAATTTTTTTTGATTATCTGGTTTTATTCATCAATGTCCAAACCTGAATGTGAAAATTATTTTTTGGAGGGAACTATAAAACTTAAAACTAAATTAAATAATTGTTGTAACTACAAAATTATACTCAAAACCATAAGGAAAAAGTCAACCATTATTTATAGTAACTCAAAAATTTTCAGCAATAACTATACAACTAAAAATAATTACTCTTTCTGAAAACTTTTTTTTTGAGCAATACAGTCTTAACTCAAAAATTGCGAATTACAGTTACTACCTGTAATTTTGAAATAATTAGTAAATGATAATTGCGTTAATATTATTTATAAACCTTATAAAGTATTCACTTTTTTTATAATCTATAACAGGAAGTGAATAATCAGTTTTTCGTCGATTCTGAAAAAGTCATTCTCTGAGTCACGACAGCACTGCATCACTAGTGCGACACGTATATTTAAAAATGTTTATATGTTTGTATTTTATTTTTTATTTTTATAGTCATGTATGTGAATTTAGTATGAAAATATATTGTAGTTATATTTATATGTAACTATGTAATGTAGCATATGGTTTTTTTTTTTGAGGTATTAATTGTAAGTAGGTTATAATATTATTGAAACCATTTATTGAGTAATATTAAGTCATTTTGTGCATCTGTGATGATTGTGTGTATTGAGTTGCCATAGTAAAATAAACATGTATCATCAGCGTACAACAGTATGTTTCCTTTTAAACCTATTTCATTTATACTATCAATATAGATCAGGAATAACAAAGGGCCTAATATTGATCCCTGAGGAACACCAAATGTACAAACAGGTTTTGGTTTACTCCTACGATCTCCAGTTTTTTTTTTATTACCGCTTGAATAAATATGTTCTTTATTTGATTTGTATGTATATCAAACAAACTCAAAACAGGAATAAATTAATAACACGTTGTAACGTAGGTATTTCCTAAAATAAAATGTGGGACGTATTATTATTTTTAGTAGGATGACCAATTGAAAAAAAAATAGGTTCCTATTTACTTGATTGGTTTGTCAAAATAATAAGATAAAATAAAATCAGGTTCAACCTAACCTCAAAGTTTATTGCTGATATGTGGGAACAATAAGAATATTTTATTAAAAAGAAAATACTTTTGAAATGAGATATCTCGACAAAAGAAGATTAAATAAAACAAACTATATTTAAGGGGAATTATTTTTAAGCGAAGTTATAATAATATTATAGAGTTAAGAATAAAATTAATGTAAGAAATCTCAAAGAATTTGTAGTTGTATTATTATTATTATTATTTTGTATGTGGAAACAGTTTGGTAATCTTAATCCTTATTTATTAAAAAAAAAATGTAAAATGTTATAATAACGTCACTGAGTAGAAAAAATAAAAATACTTGAGTAGGCAATCTGCTTTGCGTTGTTTTAAGAAAAGGAAATTAGTTGAACGACAAAATTGTTCGAATGGACAATCTCTTGTGTTGTTTTAAGAAAAGACAAATAGTTGAATTATTTTAAGAAGCAAAATAAATAAATATGGTTTATGTTTAAAGTTTAATTAATCAGAATAAGTTAATTTCTTCAAGTTTTGAGCTGTAAGTACGGTGCGATTTCTTAAAAGCAAACCTACTGATTTGTTTGTTTTTTTTTTTGTTTCGGTATATCATAACGTTCTAAATGATTTCACATCTACATATACTTTATCAAAAACCGTTCGGCCAATCTGACCTCTAACTAGACTTATTCTTATCCAAATAAATTATACCACAACACGTGGTTTATCTAACTAATTAAAATCTTTTATGATTACCCTCACAAAAAACTTTTTCATAGAAACAATACCACAAACGTAGTTTTAAGATCACTTTAAAGCAGCACATAATTACACTTCACTTATCTTTCACAATTGGAGCGACGCGACGTTTCGATCAGTGGTGTCACACCAGCACCAAGTGCCGCTAACAACAGCGTTGCCCATCGCTTTGTGATCATCGGGCACCAATACCAAGTGCTGCCGATGACAGGCAGTAGCCTGTTGCTTCGAGGAGAAGCCGCATCCACGATTGCTAAAAGCATTTAAAAAGTATTAGTATTACGACAAGAAAAGAATTATCGGATCCCACTTCTGATGTGAGATTTTGTATAAAGAAGAGAGAAGTTAAGACAGTGGGCTTTAATAGTGATGATCAATAGAATCTAATGACGACTAATAAAAGTTATCATCTATCATTTATTTGAACATGTAGGTAGTTGTACTTTTGTCAGGTAAGGCCAAATACTAAGTAATTAAAAATCAAGCAAAGCATCTGCTGTATTATTTCAAAGTAAGAATCCTAATTATCTAAACAGGCTTCTATAATAATTAGAAGCTAACAACCTAGTGTTTACTTTTATCTCAATGTATAAAATAAATAGCACAAGAGGGTAGGTGATAAATACAGAAGTAAAACCAACCAAGTCGAATCATAACTGAATTGTATTTGTTCAGCATTGATCTATTTATATTAAAATGAATCTACCACCCATTTCGCTAAGGTGTTTAGTCATGGAGAAGAAAGGGCAAAGAAACTCCATAACACACATCTTTTAAAACATTAGAACGTTGAGTAAGGTAGTAGGTACATATTTGGTACACAGTTACAACAGGTAACCTATAAAAGGCAAATGATTACATTACATTATAATTATAATACAATATAAGAATACTTAACTTCAGTAAGGTCCGCTGTGTTTGCTCTGGGCTGTCGATACAAGACTGTCCCCTCTCTGTCGAGGTAGGGTACTTTTATAACACTGCCATCGCAAACCAGGCGGATGTCGACTATCACATGATCTTAATATTAATCATTATTTATTTTAGGTTTGTTGACAAAAGGTATGTTGACACACCCAATTTACAATAATAAAATCAGTGACATTGATGGTCTACGTATTAATAATTTACAATAATAATAAGCGACTTAAATTGTCAGTTTACACAACATTATTATTTCACATAATAGCTATTGCCAACTGTATGTTGACAATAGCTTAGTATAATGTCACTCTTAGTGCATTGACAGTATTTAATTTACAATGAATAATTAGTTACCAGTATTGACAATTCACATAATATTATTTATCGTATTGTCACATTCCTAAATATTAAATTAAACAACATACAAGAAAAGATACTATTCAAATCATACCCTTTCCGTACATTGACAGTATTTAATTTACAATTTTACAATGAATAATTAGTTACCAGTATTGACAATTCACATAATATTATTTATCGTATTGTCACATTCCTAAATATTAAATTAAGCAACATACAAGAAAAGATACTAATTAAATCATACTCTTTCCGTACATTGATATTGAATCCGGAAACGGAATTACGATTCTGTTTTAAATATCACAACAAACATTTACTTCAGACTCCCAAGTTTATGATTAGATGAATTTTAGCATAATAATTATGTATCCAATTTTATCGTAATATAACACCTGCATGCGATTTCAAAATCACCTTGCATCGTGCGTAACCGGAGTTCATGTGGCCTGTAAACTAGCTGATGCTATTTAGGGTTTGGAGACCTCCCTGACGCAGTGGTCAGCTCTGTGGTTTTGTATGTGAGGTATCAGGTTCGATTTCCAGCAGCAGAATTTTAGATTGATAGATAGATAGAAATACTTTATTGCACACAAAAAATATTACATAACTATTACAGAAACTAAAACTAAAAAATAATTGTAATAATAAAAGGCCGCCTTTGCATACAATTATTTTTGTGAGAACTTTGTGACGGGGTCAAAAATTAAACAAGTTATAGTCCGCGACAGGTCAAGATAGCACTCGGGGTATGAGGCGGGGGGACGCCCCGCACACCCACATGTCACCCACCAGGTTAGCATGGGGGCTGTGCGGATGTGCGGGGTTTTCCCTCCTCGATTGCCATCTCGACCTGTCGCATACTACAGGAATACTGGTCAATGACTTCTATGTGTAGTATACCTAGATGTCATTATATTATATACCATAATATGCTATATGCTGTATTTAAATAACAAAATATTATACTGGAAACAACGATTCATAAAGTAGTTTGTACGACCAAAACATAGCTAATTACTTTTGGAACCCAAAAAAATCGTGCCCCACTCGCACTTGGACGGTTTTTTATGTTAAAAGTTTTTTTAAGAACTTACTTATTTACGTATACCCTGTCATGTGGTCAAGAAGAATTACTACAAAAAGGTAACTATAAGTAAGTTGCAAGTTAACCTAATGCAAGTTACCCTTAAACTTGAAAAGTTTTTTGAAAGCTTTCTGCTTTCTATTTTATGTTGATATCAAGGTCTTCCAACAATTCAAGCGCAAAAATCTGTCCTTAGAAATATTTCCTCGAGAACCTTTTCAAAAACAATGTGAATTTGTCAAAGAAACTTGCCATCTAAATCCCTACAAACTACTGCACTATATTTCAGTCTAGCTTTAACAAAATCAAACACATCTTCAAAATTCAGACGGTCCATCTCTAATCCTTTACGGGTTGGCGCGAATCGCGTCCGACGCAAATATTTACGGGGACGCCACATCTGAGGTCAATTTTCCTCTGCCACAATCCAAAACGACCCAAATACACTCATAAATCCAAACAAATTTAACCTTTACTCTTCAAAACATTGAGTATATTTTCAAAAGTTGCACGAATGCTATAAAATTGAGAAGGATATCGCGATATCGTCGAAAAATGTGATTTATTCAGACGCATTAAGGTACATTCCAGAATATGATCACCGATACTTTGTTTACAATGGAAATGCCATTAAAACACTATTATCTACAATCAATACTAAACCTTTTCTCTGATAAATTTAAGGTTGAAATTGGATTGGAGGTTTGAGTTTTAAGTGCAGTGCACTTTGCCCATGGTTCAGCGATGCACCTCGGAGTATGTAGACCGATTTATGGTTATAATAAATATATGGGTGTTTAATGTTCTAGATTATCTATACTTGTGTGCGCTGATGACTGTTTCATGTTGGATGTTTCGTTTAAACCGTGCCTGCATGAAAGAAACCTTTTTGCTAGCTGTACTAATTTAAATATGGCGGACGCGTGGCCTATTTTCAGTCATCAGATGGATTTCCCACGCATGCTCTTGCTTTAAAGACTTTTTGTATACTTTGATAAATTCTAACAAGGTACTAACTAACCTCTTTCAAAACATTATTTCTTTAATCTTTCTAACTTTGTTCCGGCGCTTCTTTTGCTTGTTCTCAGGTGGAAGAAGCGCCGGAATAACCAGCTCTTAGCTTTAAGTTGTAATGTGTGGCACAATTGCATAAATAAACGTCTTTTCTTTCTTTCTTTCTTTCTAACTCCAAGTTTTCAATTGTTGATCCTACCTTACATAGTATTTTTTAATAAAAAAAAAAAAAAAAAAGTATTATGCATCTAATAGTATAGGATCCTGCTATAGAACGACCTTCACCGAGCTGGTTAATTGATGAAACGTATTTTATATGCAATTTAATATGTCAATAAATATATTGCATATGGGTTGCCTAAATAATTTCAGTCAAGGATGATTAATTAATAATAAAAAATTTTTTTTTAATCATTTCACAAATTCCATTCCAATCGAAAGTATGATGCCCATAGAATATGCAAACGTTAGGTTAATGAAATAATGTTTAGTTTCATTTAACGTTTATTCATTAACGCGTTGCAAGTTACTAGTATCGATTTACCTGTTTATACCTGCCTACCCGGGAAAAAAAATAACGTTTGTATATTCTATGGGCTTTTTACTTTCGATTGCTATGGAATTTGTCAATTAAACAAACCGGTGAAATAATTAAAAAAAAAATTTTTTTTTAAATTATTAATTACTCATACTGGACTGAAATTTTTTAGGCAACCCATATGCAATACCTATATTTATTGACATATTAAATTGAATACAAAATACGTTTCATCCATTAACCAGCTCGGTGAAGGTCGTTCTATAGCGGGATCTTAGACCATAAACTCTAAAGTCAAAATAACGCTTTTGGGTCACATTAGAAGATAGGTATCTGCATCTGTTTGACTCTCGTGCGTTTTGTATCTTCTGTCTTACTCCTTAGCAAGTACCTACTTCCCATCTCTTTTATCGTTTTTCTTCTTCTATCTAGTTTCTCCGCAAAGTAACGCCTGCTTGGTAAAAAAATCTGGTAGGTTTTCTAATACTAAAAAATGATTCGTCATAGAAATCATTGAAAGCAGCGAGAAGATTCTATAGCCTTTATTAGATCGTGCAGATTGTTGGTAGGTGGTAGCTTCAAATCGTAACTTTAATCTGATCATCTCCTCGTAATTAAAATCACCTCGTTATTTCGTGAAAGGTATCGGACGCTGGGTAAACGGAAGCCTTTGAAATCTCGTCCCGATTGTCACGCTCTTTTGAGCTTTTAGGGCTCCTACAATCCAAAGACTTTCAGGCTTGCGACAGGCGTAAATCTCGCGATCATTGCTTTTAAACGTCATACGTAACAGCGGCTAGAGAGAGACAGCAATAGCCACAAAGCAAAATAAGAAGAAGAAGAGAGACAGCAAATGAACTGTCGCATTGCTACTGCTGTCGCGTTGCTGTCGCTACTGCGTCGCAAAAATCCCAAAGAGCGTATCACTATGTATTATGCTATCATAATACAATATTACTATGTGGTTAGGTTAAAAAATCTGGTAGGATTTCTATAATACTAAAAAATGTTTCGTCATAGAAATCATCGAAAGAAGCGCTTAGACATTTATTGGCTGATAATAATTGTTATGTCTGTCGCAAAACTAATGGCCGATGGAGTACCAAATTTCGTAAAAACATGTAAACGCATGATTCTTTAAAAAAATCCCGTGGGATCACCACGATTTAGGAATGCAAGAGTTCAAAAAGTCATTACTTGGTAATAGTACCTCCAATATCAATTTATAACCGAAATATAAATCCCATCAGTCTTGGTGATCAGGTCCCGTGCAGCATCAGGATTGAGGAGTTGGAATCTGTTTTTTAAGGGACGATGTCACAAAGTTTCTCTATCGATTAAAAAAAATACGCAAATCGGTTCAGAAATCTCGAAGATTTCGGTGTACATAGGTAGAAAAACTAGAAACTCCTTCTTTTTTAAAAGTCAGTTAAAAAAGTGGCCTATGGTACTCGTACTCCTTGGTTAATCCTGTACTTGTCTGTGAAAATAAAGTCCAAATAGGACTTTATTTTATTTATAGACTTCAGCCGTTCCGAAGATTAGCCCGTTCAAACATATCGACACTTCAATTTTATTTTTTAGTATAGATAAACTAAACTTTCGGTAGAAAAAAGTCTAGTTTGTATAGGAGCCCTTAGTATTTTCACCAAAGTGCTTAGTTTAGAAATGATGTTTGTTAAAAATCTCTAACAAAATTTATATTTTCGTTTCGTTTAAGTCGTTTGAAGTGTTAGAAAATATTTATGGACGTCCTAACGACCTTTTGGATTTCGTTATCGTATTTTATTTACTAATTCTTTGAATTTATTTTATGAAGTCTAAATATGTACGTAGTTAGTAGGTACCTAGACATATACGTATAATGGGGTCTCCCATCTAAGTCTGATTATTTATTTATTGTGTAGTTTCATAGGCACACATACACAAAACAACAAAAAACGTGTTCAAAGTTCAAACACGTTTTTTAGGGTTCCGTACTTCAAAAGGAAAAACGGAACCCTTATAGGATCACTTTGTTGTCTGTCTGTCAAGAAACCTACAGAGTACTTCCCGCTGATATAATGAAATTTGGCAGGTAGGTAGATCTTATAGCAGTCATTTGGGGAAAAATCTGAAAACCGTGAATTTAGGGTTGGATCACACAAAAAAAAATTAAATTGTGGTCATGAACTAATAATTAGTATTTTCACCTTTCGAAGTGAGTGACTATATCAAGTGGGGTATTATATGAAAGGTCTTCACCTGTACATTCTAAAACAGATTTTTATTTATTTTTGTGCATCATAGTTTTTGAATTATCGTGCAAAATGTCGAAAAAATTCGACTGTAAATACGAACCTGACTCGCACTTGGCCGGTTTTTAGGGTTCAGTACCTCAAAAGGAAAAACGGAACCCTTATAGGATCACTTTTTCCTATATAGCAAAGCTTTTTTAGACGCTGAGCTAGGCAGGACTCAAACAAAAAAAATTACAAATAGTACTTGCACTTGATATTCAGTGTTGTAAAATTATTTTGACAGCTTTGAAATAAGCTTTAAGCTTATTTACATTACAACCGCTAGGCTATTTTACTTTTCAAGGCTAGTAAAGTTAGCTTAAGTTTAGCTATACCTCTTTTACGATTGATGTGGTAAATGCTGTCTGAGGCTAGGCTAGGCTAGGTTTCCACGTGATCAATTTGCGGTGAAGCCAATCGTTCGGAAGATAGCTGGTTAGCCGTGCGGTAAAATAGTCTACTGGTTTTATACAAGATCGGGTTGCATTTTACTTATTGTTCATTAGATTTAATTGTATGAGCTTATTTATTTTATATTATAAAATTAACAAATAAACTATTAATAAACTTAAATCTAAAAAAAAAACAACATTAAATTAAAACTAAAATAAATTAAATTAAATCTAAAACCTCGTCGAGACCACCGCAGCGAGGCATTGTACCCAAGATGCTGGCAGCATTACCTCTTTGGATGGCCAAACTAATTCTTTGACCAAGGTAGCTGCCAGCTCTCGGGTCCCCGGTTGACTCGATAACTCTTTTTGCAATTTCTTCAAAAAGAGCTCGAGCCCCCGGCCCCCACGGCCCCAAGGTCTCCACACCAAAAGGCACGAATACGAAGCTTCCATCGAGGTTTTCATATTTGCGCCTCTTGGCCTGTTCGGCGCTGATGGCCGCTGCACCCGCCATAGAGGAGGTCGCCTGAATGTGGGATGCAGCTAAAGTGTCTACACAAGTTGCATCCCAAACAAGCGACCTGCCCAAATTATATTATTTTTAGATTTAATTATATTTTAATTCGTTGATTGACGTCTATTTTGATTAGTTGTGATATCAATGCATGTGATAGTAACGCAGCACAGTTATAGTACAGAGTAACGATAGTATGTTATTACCTAAGTCATCATCATCATCATCATGATCAACCCATCGTCGGCTCACTACAGAGCACGGGTCTCCTCTCACAGTGAGAAGGGAAGGCCATGTGCGCATTGGTAGACTTCACACACCTTTGAGAACATTATGGAGAACTTTCAGGCATGCAGGTTTTCTCACGATGTTTTCCTTCACCGTTAAAGGAAGTAATATTAATTACTTAAAATGCACATAGCTCCGAAAAGTTAGAGGTGTGTGCCCGGGATTGAACCCCCGGGCTCCGATTAGAAGGCGGACGTCCTAACCACTTGGTTATCACGGCTTCACAGTACGCGGCAGAAAATAATGTACATCTTCCTTTAGAAAGAGGTAGCGATTTTGTAGAGCACTGTCTCTGTCGTTCAGTACGACCAAATGTCACAGAGTGGTATGAGTGACAGAGACAACGCTCTACAAAGCCGAAATGTCATTCTAAAGGCCGATGTACATTATTTTCTGCCGTGTATTGTAATTGTTTAAAATAATCGGTGTACTTGTGAATGTAATAATTAGACAAATAAATTATACAAGAAATATGTTTATTTGATAGTTTATATTGGTTTTTTGGTTTGTCCTTCAATCACGTCACAACGGAGCAACGGATCGGTGTGATTTTTTGCATGGTCATAATCAAAAAGACCTGGAGAGTGACAAAGGCTACTTTTTATCCCGGAAAATTAAAGAGTTTCAAAGGGATTTTCAAAAAAGTAAATCCACGCCGACAAAGTCGCGGGCATCAGCTAGTAGAGGAATAAATTAATCAACAAATAGAACTCAGTTTTCCTGCAACACTATCGGGGAGGCCGGCATCATTTCAACGAAAAATAATTCCCAGAAAAAACTGTCAACGCATTTATCTCTTCCAGTTACGCTCGGCGCGCGCTTGTCAGTGATTCATTGCTAGAATCGACTCCAGCCGATGCTGTTTTATACGTTCATTCGTTTGTAGCAGTTTCAACTTTCAAATAAACTACAATTTTGGGAATAAATGAAAAAAATGCTTTCATAGTATAGATATTTAACCATACTTCCTTTACCTCGACCCATATTTTAATGCGAAAGTGTGTTTGTTGGTTTATTGGTTTGCCCTTCAAACACGTCGCACCGGAGCCACGATGGATCGGCTCGGCAAAACGGAACCCTTATAGGATCACTTTGCCGTCTGTCTGTCTGTCTGTCAAGAAACCTACAGGGTACTTCTCGTTGACCTAGAATCATGAAATTTGGCAGGTAGGTAGGTCTTATAGCTGACATTCGGGGAAAAATCTGAAAACCGTGAATTTGTGGTTACATCACACAAAAAAAATTAAATTGTGGTCATGAACTAATAATTAATAATTTCATTTTTAGGGTTCCGTACCTCAAAAGGAAAAACGGAACCCTTATAGGATCACTTTGTTGTCTGTCTGTCTGTCTGTCAAGAAACCTACAAGGTACTTCTCGTTGACCTAGAATCATGAAATTTGGCAGGTAGGTAGGTCTTATAGCTGACATTCGGGGAAAAATCTGAAAACCGTGAATTTGTGGTTACATCACACAAAAAAAATTAAATTGTGGTCATGAACTAATAATTAATAATTTCATTTTTAGGGTTCCGTACCTCAAAAGGAAAAACGGAACCCTTATAGGATCACTTTGTTGTCTGTCTGTCTGTCTGTCAAGAAACCTACAGGGTACTTCTCGTTGACCTAGAATCATGAAATTTGGCAGGTAGGTAGGTCTTATAGCTGACATTCTGGGAAAAATCTGAAAACCGTGAATTTGTGGTTACATCACACAAAAAAAATTAAATTGTGGTCATGAACTAATAATTAATAATTTCATTTTTAGGGTTCCGTACCTCAAAAGGAAAAACGGAACCCTTATAGGATCACTTTGTTGTCTGTCTGTCTGTCTGTCAAGAAACCTACAAGGTACTTCCCGTTGATCTAGAATCATGAAATTTGGCAGGTAGGTAGGTCTTATAGCTGACATTCTGGGAAAAATCTGAAAACCGTGAATTTGTGGTTACATCACACAAAAAAAATTAAATTGTGGTCATGAACTAATAATTAATAATTTCATTTTTAGGGTTCCGTACCTCAAAAGGAAAAACGGAACCCTTATAGGATCACTTTGTTGTCTGTCTGTCTGTCTGTCAAGAAACCTACAAGGTACTTCCCGTTGATCTAGAATCATGAAATTTGGCAGGTAGGTAGGTCTTATAGCTGACATTCGGGGAAAAATCTGAAAACCGTGAATTTGTGGTTACATCACACAAAAAAAATTAAATTGTGGTCATGAACTAATAATTAATATTTTCATTTTTAGGGTTCCGTACCTCAAAAGGAAAAACGGAACCCTTATAGGATCACTTTGTTGTCTGTCTGTCTGTCTGTCAAGAAACCTACAAGGTACTTCCCGTTGATCTAGAATCATGAAATTTGGCAGGTAGGTAGGTAGGTCTTATACCTGACATTCGGGGAAAAATCTGAAAACGGTGAATTTCTGGTTACATCACACAGAAAAAAATTAAATTGTCGTCATGAACTAATAATAAGTATTTTCAATTTTCGAAGTAAGATAACTATAAGTATCGAGTGGGGTATCATAATATTATGAAAGGTCTTCACCTGTACATTCTAAAACAGATTTTTATTTATTTTTAAAATACGACTGTAGTAAGGAAACCCTCGGTGCGCGAGCCTGACTCGCACTTGGCCGATTTTTTTCTATAAATAGGTAAGTTACTCTTCGAAAAGTTAATAGCATAGACGGACAAAACCAATTTATTAGTTCAACATAATGAGCAAGTCTGTAGCATGTAATCGTTTGTCACCAGGCGGAAACTGGTCATTAGGACGGATTCTACCCCGCTGGTCGCGAGCCAAGTTCACGGCTAGCTCGAGATGATAGAAAATAATAAACGCGTTTGGAATTTAGCTAAGGAAGTAGTTGAATCTGGAACCGCTTTGCTTTGTATCAGGGATGCTGCTATGATATTTAGTTTCAATATCATCATCATAGAGCCTCAATAGCTCAACCGGTAAAGGAGTGGACTGAAAACCGAAAGGTCGACGGTTCAAACCCCGCCTGTTGCACTATTGTCGTACCTACTCCTAGCACAAGCCTGACGCTTAGTTGGGGAGGAAGAAAGGGGAATATTAGTCATTTTAACATGGCTATAATATTCTTTAAAAAAAATCATGATCAACCCATTGCCGGCTCACTGCAGTGCACGGATCTCCTCTCAGGATAAGATCTATAGAGCGCACTCTGACTTAGCTTAGACTTAAGACAGAGTTAACACGAGACAGAGCTATATCTCTCACATAAATCTGTCTCGTTTTATCTCAATCTTAAGTCTGAGCAAAGTCGAAGTATAGATCTCAGCCTCAGAGTGAGAAGGGTTTGGCCATATTCTACCACGCTGGCCATGTGCGGATTGGTAGACTTTACACACCTTTGAGAACATTATGGAGCACTCTCAGGCATGCAGGTTTCCTCACGATGTTGTCCTTCACCGTTAAAGCAAGTTTTTAATTACTTTAATTACGCACATAACTCCAAAAAAATTTGAGGTGTGTGCCCGGGATCAAACCCCCGACCTCCGATTAGAAGGCAGACATCCTAACCACTAGGCTATCACAGCTTATACTTAGGTATACCTACTTTAAACATGTAGTATGGATTTTATTGACAACTATGATGCATAAAAATAAATAAAAATCTGTTTTAGAATGTACAGGTGAAGACCTTTCATATGATATCCCACTTGATATAGTCACTCACTTCGAAAGTTGAAAATACTAATTATTAGTTCATGACAGACAGACAGACAGACAACAAAGTGATCCTATAAGGGTTCCGTTTTTCCTTTTCAGGTACAGAACCCTAAAAAGTTGGTGACAAAGTGACAACCCTATCAGGACTTGGCATAGCTACCAGACTTCAAGGTCTCCTTCCGAGCCAAATTGTTCATCAATTGCGATTGCAATTTCAAATTTATGTTATTATTACGATATCTTGATAATAAACTTATGGTGAATTTGTATGGTAAAATATTAGTTTACGTAGAGGTTAGCATTTAGCTACGAGCTATATTCCTGTACCTTACTTTATCATAATGATAATTTTGATAATTTGCCAAGCTTTTTGGTCCTACAGATTTGTGAGTCAAAATCCGCGTAGGTGTCCCACAGTGGTTGACATTCCATCTCGTCATCACGATCATCATGATCATCATGATCATCATGATCAACCCATCGTTGTCTTACTGTTGAGGACGGGTAGAGTGAACTATGTAGATTGAGGGAATTCTCGGTTCGACACATCGGTAGACACGACGGACAGACTAACAGACAGACAGACAACAAAGTGATCCTATAAGGGTTCCTTTTTTTCCTTTTGAGGTACGGAACCCTAAAAATAGCTCCGAAAAGTTATAGGTGCTTGCCCGTATCAAACCCCCGACCTCTCCAATAGGACATCTTAACCCCTAGGTTGTCACGGTTCAACCTTGCAACAAGTTAATAATATCAATTGATTGTGGTTTCAATGCAAGTCGTAAAATGGATGGGTGACCGAACTTTAAAAGTCTTCTTGGCCATTAAAACTTCCTTCTTGTTTTCATCATCATGATCAACCCATTGTTGGCTCACTACACGTCACGATGAGAAAATTATGGAGAACGCCGTGCCGCCAAGCGATTTAGCGTACCGTTCCAACACGATGCCTCGTAGAAATCAAAAATAGGTTTTGTAAAAACTGCCATACACCTTCCAGGTTAGCCCGCTTCCATCTTAGACTGCATCAACACTTACCATCAGGTGATATTACAGTCAAGGGATATAACTTGTATCTGGACAAGAAAGTACCTCGAAATAATTATATTGATAACTAGATGATGCCCACGACTTCGTCCGCGTGGATTGCGGTTTTTGAAATCCCGTGGGAACTCTTTGATTTTCCGGGATAAAGAGTACCAAATTTCATCAAAATCGGTTGAATGGATGGGCCGTGAAAAGCTAGCAGACAGACAGACAGACAGACACTCTTTCGCAGTTATATATAACTAGCTGATTCCTGCGACTTCGTCCGCGTGGATTTACGTTTTTTAAAATCCCGCGGGAACTCTTTGATTTTTCGGGATTGTTGTCGTTGCTTGGTACCTACAATATGAATTCACTATGAACACTTCCTGAATCTTGATAACCCAGGCGGGCAGTAACCCTGCAGCATCAGGATTAAGTAGCTGAATCCAGAATTTTTTATGTGACCACGACGTAAACTTTTTTTGTTGATTTAAAAAAAAATTTGCAAATCGGTCCAGAAACCTCGAAAAAATCGATGTAGAAAAAAGAACCACCTCCTTTTTGACAGTCGGTTAAAAACCGATGACCTTGAAATATTTACGGAACAATCTTTAAAATATCCCCTTTCTAACAAAAAAAGAATGAATGAAATCGGACTACGCGTTAATGAATTACAACTCAGTTTACATTTTAACTTTCGTCCCCTCTCCTACGGGAACCATGCTGAATTTCGGGATAAAAAGTATCCTATATTCTTCCTCATAGTATGACCTCAAATCGTACCAAGTTTCATTGGAATCCATTCAGTAGTTTCAGCGTAATGCGCGGCCGTGATACAGACAGACAGACAGACAGACATACAGACAGACAGACAGACAAAAATGAAAAAAATTACAGTTTTGGGTTCAGTATCGATTATAGAGTGCCCTCGAAAAAAAATTTTCAAAATATCTTCAATGTACAGAATTTGACCTGTTACAGTTTTATTATAAGTATTGATGATGATTGATGATGATAAGTAATATTATAGTATAGACTAGCTGATCCCCGCGGCTTCGCCCGCGTAGATTTAGGTTTTTAAAGATCCCGTATAGCCTATGTCACTCAGGAATAATGTAGCTTTCTACTGGTGAAAGAATTTTTAAAATCGGTTCAGTAGTTCTAAAGATTACCCCCTACAAACAAACTTAACGACATTACCTCTTTATATAATACAACGGGCCGTGCAGCAGAAATCGTAATATTTTAATTTCGCCATAACTTCAAAACCAAACGTCCAATTTTAATCATTCGAAGACCAAATATTATCTCCATAAACTGTTCTTAGTGATGAAATCATTTATTTTGATAAGGATTAATAGCATGAGTAAAATAAACGCGTTTAAATGTAGTCCAAAAAAAATTCAAGATTTTTAAATAAAAAAATGGTTGCTGTGCCTCACTCGACATAGATGGGTATAGTGTGTTGCGGACTTTTTTGTAGATATTTATAAGATCTACAATTAATTAGAACATTTTATGGTTCTATCTTTTATAGTTTAGGCAGCGTACGCAAAATAAGTAACTTTTCTGGTTGATTTTTTACACCTTGTGTCCGAAAAACCCAAATATCTTACGGAACCCTATTTTTTTCCAAAATAAAATATAGCCTATGTTACTCGTGGATAATGTAGCTTTCGAATGGTGAAAGAATTTTTAAAATCGGTCCAGTAGTTTTTGAGCCTATTCAGTACAAACAAACAAACATACAAACAAAGTTTTCCTCTTTATAATATTATATATATATATATATATTAGTGTAGATTATTACGTCCAGTGTTGTGAGAGTGAGCAACATAAACTCCGCACAACTCAAACAACACTATGCAGGAGTGTTTGCTCAGACGTAAACAGAACTAATTCGGCTCAGCACCGCGCGATGCAACGCGGTATACCACACGGGAATTTTACGACGCATGTTGTGGTGAAAAGTTGATTGTATTACCTAGACTGATGATAGAATAGTGATTAAAAATCATCGGCCTAAATACAAATACAAATTTCATTATTGCGAATCTAGGTAAACCGTGGAGATGTTACAAAAACAAAAAGGTACAGCCAAATTCTGCCTATTAGCATGCAATATGTTATGTTATACCTAGGCATCGTGTACATAGTTCTGATAATATTACTCGTACATATTTTATTGTGTAAATCTAAGGTAAAAATGTGTCTGGTAGTGAAATATGTCAAATCAGAATAAAATGTCAAGTAGTCGGATAAGAACAATTGGGCCGATTCTCTTGTACACAATCTCTAAACTAAACTAAATTAACAGATCTAAATCTAGTGCTATCCTTTTCCGCAAGCAACATTATGAAAGGGATAGCAATAGATTTAGACCTGTCATTATAGTTTAGTTTAGAGATTGTGTACAACGGAATCAGCCACATTTTGTTGAGTTAAAATGAGGTTATTATTCAAAATTTTAAGTTAATGTAATGGGGTTCCTATGTATATTAAATAAAAGTAAATCGTGCATTAAGTAATCATTAAATTATGCTCGATTCATTAAGATACTCCTTAATAGAATAATAAGCTTTGCTTATCAAAAATGTCTTTAGTGATTATTTAAAACTGGTCATGGGTAGTTTCTTTATCTCATTTGATACTTTGTTATAAATATTAATTGCGAGACAAACTATGCTTTTTTTGCATTTTCGCTGTCTTCGAATGTTGTGCACGCAATCTTAATGGGTGCCTACTATTTGGGTTTGATCCTGGGCACGTACGTACCTCTAATTTTTCGGAGTTCTGTGCATTTCTAGCAATTAAATAACACTTGCTTTAACGGTGAAGGAAAACATCATGAGAAAACCTGCATGCCTGAGAGTTCTCTATAATGCTCTTAAAGGTATGTGAGGTTTGTCAATCCATACTTAGCCAGCATGTCGGACTATGGCCTAGAGCCTTTCTTATTTTGAGAGCAGATAGTTGATTATGATAGCATATACCTAGCAGTCACCGATAAAAAAAACTATTATTCTCATGGGAAGTTTCGTTCGGAACTAATTATAAAAGCACGTCTTATCTTAGAAAAATAGATCACGATCGGGAGTTCGCGGATTGAGAGTACTACGATCTACGATGCGCACGATTTCATAACTGAGGTCGATGACCCCGCCACTCGGTCAAGGATTTATCGCGCTCCCAAATGATAAGACGAGTAGCTAAGCTAGTAGCGTGCATCATGTTTGACGACCTCCCTGGCGCAGTGGTAAGCGCTGTGGTTTTTTTAGGGTTCCGTACCTCAAAAGGAAAAACGGAACCCTTATAGGATCACTTTGTTGTCTGTCTGTCTGTCCGTCTGTCTGTCAAGAAACCTACAGGGTACTTCCCGTTGACCTAGAATCATGAAATTTTGCAGGTAGGTAGATTTTATAGCTGACATTTGGGGAAAAATCTGAAAACCGCGAATTTAGGGTTAGATCACACAAAAAAAATTAAATTGTGGTCATGAACTAATAATTAGTATTTTCAACTTTCGAAGTGAGTGACTATATCAAGTGGGGTATCTTATGAAAGGTCTTCACCCGTACATTCTAAAACAGATTTTTATTTATTTTTATACATCATAGTTTTTGAATTATCGTGCAAAATGTCAACAAAATACGACTGTAGTACGGAACCCTCATCGTTCGAGCCTGACTCGCACGTGGCCGGTTTTTTTGTTTAATAAAGAATATTATAGTCATGCTAATCAGGACTAATATTCCCCTTTCCCTTCCAACTAAGCGTAAAGCTTGTGCTAGGAGTATGTACGACAACAGTGCAACGGGTGAGGTTTGAACCGCGCGCCGACCTTTTGGAATTCAGTCCACTCCTCAACCGTTGAGCTATTGAGGTCCCGGATTCGAGGAATTTTATAATTTCTGGTCTGGTTTGGAGGCTTCGGCCGTGGCTAGTTACCACCCTACCGGCAAAGCCGTGCCGCTAAGCGATTCAGCGTTCCGCTGCGATGCCGTGTAGAAACCAAATGGAGATGGGTATCTTAGATTGCATCATCACTTACCACCAGGTGAGATTGCAGTCAAGAGCTAACTTGTATATCTGAATTACAAAAACAGAGGCTAATGACCCCACCACTCGGTCAAGGATGAACCGTTACCGACAGTGAATGAACCCGAGACCTCAAGAAGATTCAAACCACTTCACCTAAATATCATCATCATCATCATGATCAACCCATCGCCGGCTCACTATAGAGCACGGGCCTCCTCTCAAAGTAAGAAGGGTTTGGCCGTAGTCTACCACGCTGACCATGTGCGCACACTTTTGAGAACATTATGCAGAACTCTCAGACATGCAGGTTTCCTCACGATGTTTTCCTTCACCGTTAAAGCAAGTGACATGTAATTACTTAAAACGAACATAACTCCGAAAAGTTAAAGGTGCGTGCCCGGGATCGAACCCTCGATCCGATTAGAAGGCGGACGTCCTAGCCACTGGGCTATTACAGCGTTGCACCTAAATATAGAAAACCATAAGAGCTAGGAAATCACGTATGAACAATGCGTACATTACAAACATTATCACTCAAAGGTGCAATAAACACAATCGTACTGGCAATACGAATAATAATGTTTACAATACAATACTTAACGCTTATAATACTTTATAAATCCAGGCCGAGGTCAGTGACCGGACTATCAACGCCTACGCATCAATTTAGGGATTGAATTTTCAAAAACCCTTTCTTAGCGGATGCCTACGTCATATTAGCTATCTGCATGTCAAATTCAAAAACTCTAATTAGTTCAAGGTTTTTTTTTTTTTTTTTTATTAACTATCAAATATTGAACATTTTACAAATACTTTTAACACAACAAAAAACCACTAAGGTTTAGTATGTTGCTTATCATTCGTTGGTTGTTTAGTTAGGTCGCTTGAAGCTGCCATTTGCTACATCTAGGTACCTACACACATAATTTTAAGTAACACTTCGGCCGTACCTATCTCGGCAGATAACTCATGTCAATACCATACATATCATACATGTTAATTATGCTTTTATTTGTATTTATTTCTTTGCCTTTCTATTACCTTTATATAAAACGGCAAGTTTTTAAGATTTTTAATTACACGCCATACTCATACAAAAATACTCATACACGCCATACACACAATGACTATTTTTTATTTTAGCTCCGTTCAATCGAACTCATCCTGTCAATCACAGATGTTGGTGAAGACTGTTAAGCTCGTGCACGTCACTCTTTTTTGGTCCCGGCAGAATACCAGCGCTCAGGTTTTATTCTTAAAACCTGCAGCATTAATGCTGAGCTGGGGCCATTTCATCTTGTGCCAAGTGGGTGCAAGAACTCATTTTAGATTAAATTAATTATTAAATACTTCTTATTATCTACTAACTACTACCTACTAACCATTAATTTTAAGTTTGTTTGTACCTTAGGCATAAGATGAATAAACTAGTTTTCTTTCTTCTTTCTTTCAAATTTCAGCCCGATCCGTCCAGTAGTTTGAGATCTACTCAGTTGGCTATTAGTGTATTTTTTTTAAATAGAGATGTAAGAGCTGCGAGCAAACGAGCAGGCGGGTCACCTAATGTCAAGTGATTACCGCCGCCCATGAACATTTGCAGCACCAGAGGAACTGCCGATGCGTTGCCGGCCTTTCAGGAATTTGTTGGTCCGCCCCTTGAATAACCCCATGTTGTAATTTAATGGGAACACCGCCGATGGGAGTTGGTTCCACAGTTTGCATGTGCGTGGAAAGAAGGATCTGGCACAACGGACGGTCGAAGTGCACCAGACACCCAGGTGGTGACTGGTGAGGGTGAAATTGCTTACGGTGGCACGCGGTGCGGTTGTAGAAAAAGGAGGATGAAATGAGGTTAAAAAGCTCATCAGAGCACTCTCCATTATAAAGGCGATGGAACACGCAGAGTCATCTAGTAAATTTTAATAAATCCTCCATACTTATGCATAATACCAGCTCAATTGGCTATGTAATATTTTGTGATTTGTCCCGTATTAGTGCACAATGTGGCTAATTCCGTTGTACACAAACTCTAACCTAAACTAAAATGGCACGTCTAAATCTATTGCTATCCCTATCATAATGTTGCTTGCGGAAAAGGAAAGCACTAGATTTAGACGTGTTAATTTAGTTTAGTTTAGAGATTGTGTACTAGAGAATCGGCCCCAATATCAACTTAAAGTTTTGTAGTGGACTGCCGTAATTACATGATTATTCTTGCGCAAGACGTACAGACGAACACACAACGCTTTTATTTTTATTGTTATTTTTATAACTAGCTGAACCGCCCCGGCTTCGCTCGGGTGAAATTTAGAAAATCGACGTGGGGATTGAATTTCCAAAAAGCCTGAAACACGTATTTTTCCATTTGTGACCCAAATATCAATTTTCATGGAAATACCTTGAAAAATGACCGACTCTCACACAAACTTTCATCCCCTATTCAGTTCCCTTGGTAGTAAAATTTTCAAATACGTATTTTTTTTATATTTAAACGAAAGCTTTTTTTAACGATGTAACTTTAAAAATGACGGACTTTCATACAAACTTTCATCCCCCATTTAACCCCATTAGGGGTGGTATTTCAAAAAATCCTTTCTTATTGTATACCTACTCTTTACAATGAACACACCTTCCAAATTTCATGTCTCTAGGACCAGTGGTTTAGGCTGTGCGTTGATATATAATAAGTCAGTCAGTCAGTCAGGACTTTGAATTTTATATATAAAAAGAAAAACTAGCTATTCTAGCTAGCTCACGCACCATTGTGTGTTGTTTGTGCTATGTCAGAAAATTTCCAGCAAGTGCCAACAACAACGGTACAAAGTTTCAAATCCTTTAATCATTATCTCAACCCATCGCCAGCTCACTACTGAGGACGAGCACAAAATTCGGGTAAAAATTATAGTATATACATGAAACAGGAAATGAATTTCAAGGAGTATCTACTTGTCAAGTTTATGGCGCAGAGTTACTAGTAAATCTTATCCTTATAATTGACAATACATAATAGACAAGTTGTTGCTTTTTATAGCATCTTCCGTATAAGATGTTACCATAAAAGGGTACTAGGAACTAGTCGAGCTAGCTGAAAAACGGTATAAAGTCACAAGCAGACTACCGGTTTTGGTAGACACCGATTTATGATTTGACAATCTCCACGGCGCAGTGGTAAGCGCTGTTGTCTTATTTGTGAGAGGTCCCGGGTTCGATCTCCGGCAAAGATTTGGAATTTTATAATTTCTTAATTTCTGGTCTGATCTGGTGGGAGGCTTCGGCCAAGCAATTTTGCGTTCCGGTACGATGCCGTATAGAAACCAAAGAGCTGTGGATTTAATATAAAAAAACTGCCATACTCCTTCCAGGTTAGCCCGCTTTTATCTGCATCATCACTTACCACCAGGTGAGATTGCAGTCAAGGGCTAACTTGTATCTGAACAAAAATTACAAAATAAATGTTGAGTTGACTGACAATGGTTCAGTTTAACTAGTGGCGTTAATATAAGTAGTTTGTAACGATGGGGCTGGCATGGCAAAACAGCGCTGAGGTAGTGTACCCACATACACTACTACAGCATTACGCTGAGGCAATTCCCTTTTTTGGGACAGCTAAGCGCCACAGACACGCATTCGGGTTTATGTCAGACATTTATTTTATTTTATTTTAGATTAATTTTACTGTAATTCCATGCAATTCGGCTGGGAAAATCGCCGCCTCTATACACGTACAGTCGTACACTATCTATAGGAGCTAAGTAAGTGCGATTGTTTTCTCGGTTGAAATGCATGGAAAGCCGTAGGTACGTATTAGTTAAGTATTTGTGATCTTTTTGTCTTCATGCTCTGTTTTTTGTTGTGTTTTTTTTTGTTTTGTTTATGTACGTTTGTCTGGTGTTGTTCTGTTTTGTACTGTGCGCTATGGTCCCAAATAAAAGGTTATTTATTTATTTATTTATTTAAAAAAAAAAAGTAGTGGCGGATAGTGGTTCAAATTCTTCCAGCTGAACGCAAGTGCCAATAGAGAAATGCTTTTATGCATGTTCATTGGGGATACTTTTGACAAAAATCGGATCGAATCGACGTGAATCAGTCCTAATTTATTTCATTTGATTTGAACTAGCCCTGACTTTGCACAGGTAGCTTATTACAATAATTTTCATAAAGATCGCTATTTATCTATTTACTTTGAAATAACATGTAGCCTATGCCACTCAGGAATAATGTAGCTTTCTACTGGTGAAAGCATTTTAAAAATCAGTTGAGTCGTTTACAAACAAACTTACAAACTTTACGTCTTTAGTATAGATTCTCACCGTCGCGTCGATCAGATACAGTCGGATCAGTTATAGTCGATTGTCTACGCCTAACCTAAGACATTGAAGATCGCTTTAGAGCGATAGCAATATTAATTATAAATGTGCTTTTAGTTATTATGTTTTTTTATTAATGTTATGTTCCATTGAAAAAGTTGTATTTCTGAAGAATAAGTTGGACTCGCCGCTCGTGCTACCTTCTCAAGTAATACACAGCTTTAATGAAGCTTTGACAGCCTAGTGGTTAAGACATTGACCTCCTATACGGAGGCCCATGGTTTGATCCCGGGCATGCACCTCTAACTTATCGGAGTTATGTGCTTTTTATTTTATTTTATTTATTTATTAGGTTTACTTACGGCTACTTACACTTATACATTAAAAAGAATACTTATTCATAAAATGTTACTTACTAAAATATGTAGCGGCCATTTACAAGTAAATACAACATTTGCTCGAGAAACTGGTTAAATACAATTTTTTTTAAAGAATATTAGTCTTGTTAATTACGAGAAAAAAAACAAAAAAAAAATTGAGCGTAAAGCTTGTGCTAGGAGTGGGTACGACAATAGTGCAACGGGTGGGGTTTGAACCGCCGACCTTTCGGAATTCAGTCCACTCCAGCCGTTGAGCTATTGAGGCCTAATTAAATATCACTTGCTTAAACGGTGAAGGAAAACATCGTGAGGAAACAAACCTGCATGCCTTGCATTGCCTGAAGTCTGCCAATTTGCACTTGGTCAATTGGAACAACCGCCCAATTTCTTGTTGATTCTTGTCGTTGTAAATGATCTGAATGCATTTACGTACAAACTATAAAAACCGCTTTATCTTCCTATGGGCCGATTTTTTTAATATTATATAATTTTCAATTTGAACTCGACTGTACGCGGCACAAATCCGTCGAGTACAGGCGATTTGCTTAGAATAATCATACACCAGCATTTTTCTCTCGTATTTTTTTTTATTTTCTCAGTAACATTTTCTGTAGTCAGTAGAAAATAATGCAACTCTATTAGACAACGGAAAGGTGTTGATTTAAACAATCTAAGTACGTTTGTATGTCTGTTCCCTAATGACCGCCAAACTACTTACTAGAGTTTGGTAAATGAGGTGTGCATTCAGTGTGTTAAACATGTTTTTTTTTATTCCGATATAAGTTAGCCCTTGACTGCAATTTCACCTGGTGATAAGTGATGATGCAGTCTAAGATGGAACCGGGCTAACCTGGAAGGAGTATGGCAGTTTTTATTAAACCCAGATTTTTCCACGAAAAGTACAGAGATAGACAGAGTAGTAGATAGAAAAGTAGAGAGAGTTTGCATCACTGAGACGGACATAAGCTACTTTTTACTTCGTGAGATTAAAAAACCTATAATAAGGAAGATCTCTTGGGCGTCTTTATAATGCAATGACTTATATATTACTTCGTATGGACAGGGCTATTAAACAAACAAATTGGCACCGATTCAGTGGTGCTTTAGCACCAATGCAACCTCAGTGACGTCTGGATTTCAAACGGGTCGTTCATTAGTATCTAAGAGGTGGCGCTGATTTTTAGGTGGCTAAACCGTGAAAAATTTTGTTCGCTTGACCATATCTTGTCATTTATATCGATGCTGGAGGATCTCTTGGGCGTCTTTATAATGCCATATTATTTTATTACTGAAAGAAAGACGCCCGCGTTTAATAAACGCTAGTGTGCACAAGCTCTGTAAGTGGCTTATTTAAATGAAGTATAATGACAGTCATCAGTGTTCCACATCTCTGATTGATTTGAGAATCGGAGCCAAGTACAATTTGCAGGCGTACGGGATAGGTACATACGAATTGCTATTTGTATAAATTGACCGTTATTTTTTCGGTAGCTGATGAAATTATGGTAATTTTTAAGGTAATTGAATAATTTGGAAATTGATGGATCGCTATTTAGACTTGGAACTTGAAGGATGTATGACTTACTAGATGATGCCCACTACTTACGATGTAGGTCTTTAAATCCCGTGAAAACTCTTTGATTTTCCAGGATAAAAAGTAGCCTATGTCCTTCCTCGGGTTGTAAGCTAACTCTGTACCAAATTTATTCAAAATCGGTTAAACTGTTAGGCCGTGAAAAGCTAGCAGACATACAGTAGAGCTAAAGAATTGATTCACCAAATCCACCGTTTTCTAGACCTGATAGGTCAAGAAAACGGCGGATTTGGTTGGATTTTTTGAGCTTTGAACTGTGCTGATAAGTCAGTCAGTCAGTTTATCACTACCCATATATTATAAAATATGCGAAAGTGTTTGTTGATTTATTGATCGGTCCTTCAATCACATTTGCAACGGAGCAACTGATTGACGTGATATTTTTGTATAGTTAAAAACCAGAAAAGTGACATAGGCTACTTATTATCTCTGAAAATCAAAGAGTTCCCACGGGATTTTATAAAACTGAATCTACCTGGATTAAGTAAGGACATTAGCTAGTCCTTTTGGAAATCACTACCCATATTACTGTATTCTATGCCACTGACGTTTAGGTAATATTTAAAAGGCGGTCACTGAAAATCAGCGTTGGGGCATCTGGTACCTCAGATATTTGCTCTAGAGGTTTGTGTCTGAGGGGCCCGACGTCTCAACACAAGCTGAGTGGCCTACCTGTTCGAGGTGTTGCACTGCTGTACAGGACGATATTGCCTACACCATGTACCACCTATATACCTCGAATAAACATTATTCTATTCTATTACAAATGCGAAAGTGTGTTTGTTGGTTTGTCCTTCAATCACGTCGCAACGAAGCAACGGATCAACGTGATTTTTTTGCATAGGTATAGTTTAAGATCTGAAGAGTGACATAGACTACTTTTTATCCCGGAAAATCAAAGAGTTCCCACGGGATTTTAAAAAACATAAATCCACGCGCACGAAGTCGCAGGTAGTAGGCTAGTAGATAATATAGGTACCTGATAGGTTAACTTGTACCATATGGACTATTGTATGAGTAAATCACCTGAATACAAAAACCGGCCAAGTGCGTGGCGGGCCACGCGCAGTGTAGGGTTCCGTAGTCACAATCCTCGAAAAACAGATATAACTCCTTAACCTGTGAACTTTACATAGCGATGATAGATTTCCCTTAAAATTGATTATATATACTACTGCTGTGAATTTTATCACGTTCCTATATACTACCATTTGGCTGATAGAGGGGGGCACTTGACTCTAATAAAAATTAGCACTTTAAACATCATATTTTACAAACGAATCTAGAAATCGAAAAATGATGTTCCCACACCCACAGTATTTTTAAAAGACCTATTCAACGATACCCCACACTATGGGATAGACGAGAAAAATTCATCCCCACGTTACATGTAGGGGAGCTACCCTAAAAAAAAAATTATCAAAATTTTATTTCACCACTTTGTCGGCGTGATTAATGTTTATACCCATGCCAAATTACAGATTTCTAGCACTAATACTCTCTGAGATTAACCGAGGACGGACGGACGGACAGACAGACGGACGGACATGGCGAAACTATAAGGGTTCCTTGTTTACTACGGAACCCTAAAAATCACGTACATGGAATGGTCATCGAATCACAAGCACGCGCTAACCAGACTATAAAATAAATAAAACATGAGCGGTGGTTTAACAAAACCTTTAAAACTATTGTACTTTTATTATCTCTTTATTATAGTAATAGAAATAGATTTCTTATTCAAATGAACTTTTACAAATGCTTTTGAATTGTCAATTGAATCTACCACTGGCATTTTAGGGTTCCGTACCTACCTCGAAAGGAACAAGGAACCCTTACAGGATCACTTTGTTGTCTGTCTGTCTGTCGGTCTGTCAAGAAATCTACAGGGTACTTCCCGTTGACCTAGAATACCTATAATAAAACGAATAAATTGTTCGTCAAATTACATGAGACTAAATAATTAACCTGTCAAAGATAAAATAATAATAACAACAGTAAAATACACAAACACCCAGACCTACCTATCCGTTATCAGATCGTATTGGACATTCACGATGACATGTCCGACTGTCCAGACTTTTATTATTTTCCATACAGAAAAAGTGGTCATGTGCGAGTAGGACTCGCTCACGAAGGGTTCCGTACCATCGTACAAAATATCGCCATTTATAGGCGATTTAATAAATAACTTTCTTCTTGAACAATTTTTTTTATGATGTATCTAACCACAAATTCACGGTTTTCGGGTTTTCCTTTACTTGTGCTGTACCGCCTCATAGTCCGCGACAAGTCGAGATGGCAATCGAAGTATGTGGCGGGGGGACGCCCCGCACCCCCGCACGTCACACTCACTCGCCCGCACCGGGTAAGAGTGGAGCTGTGCGGGTGTGCGGGGCGATTTACTCGAGCGTCGTGGGGACCTATTGGATTGTAAAGATTAGGTGCTAAAAAGAAAAAAAGGTTATATTATGATGTAACCCCTTTCACTGGTGGAGAGAGTGCTAGCTAGCTCCTATTCAAAAAACTGACGATTTGGACGCAACCAAAAGTCATGGCCGATGTTTGAAACTTTGTGACTCTCCCATTTCCTTAGGTCACGCACAAATTATCAGATTAGTGAAATGCACACTTTTCTGCATCTAATAACTTACCTTGTCTCAATCTGACACGCTCGAGTAAATCCCGAAAATCCCCTCTTGGGCTCCCCTACCATTAGGTATTATTGACAGACAGACTGACAGATAGACAGATAACAAAGTGACCTTCTAAGAGTTCCTTTTTTCCTTTTGAGGTACGGATTCCTAATAAATGTATAGATGAAGCGATAAAGTTAGTTATTATTACGGTACGCGGAGTGCATAATTCAACAGTGTATTCGACTTATACTCGTGCTGTAAAACGACACTCGAAATAAGGGAAAAGTAAATATTTGCCAAAGAAACAATATTATTTTCGTTCGGCATCGGAGGCAGTCCGCGCAATTTGTAGTCGATATGGGTCCGTTTGTCAAAGAATAAGGCAGTCTGTTATAGAACAACCGTACTTAGTATTGTGCCTACGAAATTAACTCATTAGAGGAGTTTATTCATACATCACTAACGGGCGATGAAGAGAACAAAGCTTGAAGTCTGTCTACCTGATTATATTATCAGAAATGTCAAGAATGTGAAAATCAGCTCAACGGGTTACAAATCTAAAGTTGCAATGAACATGGCACATAGTTCGAAAAACCGTCAGACAAGGAGGGTACGAAGGTGCTAAAATGGCGACCTCACACTTGAAAGCGCAGCGTTGGAAGACCCCCCACTAGATGGACACTGGACAGACGACATCAAACGAAGTCGCTGGGAGCCACTGAATTTAGGCGGTGCAAGGCCGTGGCATGTGGAAGTCCCTACAAGTGAGTCCTAGATACTCAGCGGTTGACGTTTATCGGTCTTTAAAAAATTAAAAAAAAATCTTGCTCATACCTAAGTAATATATACTATCAATTCCAGTAAAACAAATCAATCATCAAATCAATTTTAGGTTCCATCATAGCCATACCTTATACATGTGCATAGATGTGTCCAATTATATATATATATATATATATATATATATAAGTAAGTATAATATGTGTGAATTTGTATATATTATTAACATATAGAATAGATAGATTAGATAAGTACAATTGAAATAATTCCGTGGCGCCACCCGAATCAGGGTTCCTACTGAAAACCAGCGCTGTATGTTTTTGTACTTGTGCAAGACATATGGCATTTATGCTGAGTAGGGACCTTTTTTTTTTCGGGTGGTGCCACACATGACATGGTTAATTCCGGCGCTTCTTCTACTTGAGGTCTTTTGACTTTACTACTCAAGTATAAGAGGCGCCGGGATAACCTAACCTAATAATGGTAATGTGTGGTACAGCCTTAAAAAATAAACGTTTTTCTTTCTTTCTTTTCTTTTCTTTCAATTCTATGCGTCTAATTCGCGTATTATTCGCTCTAGTCCATGTCTAGAATTCTAAAAGATGAATGAATCCCATTAGGTCATGAAGCTTAAAGTACAATCCTACGTAATGCATGAGTTCATTTTTAATATCATTCGAATAAAGGACTACTGAATATTCGTGATTTGGTTATCTGCAATTAATATCGGGCTAATTGTTTAAGTGTTATAAATTAACCTTTATAGACGGCTCGTGATGATTAATTGTACGTGATAAAGCACATTACTGGTATTCATTATTGTTATAAAAAGTTTTTTTGATAAATTATCATTGTTCAGTTGATTTTTGGCTTAAAAGCAAGTAGTTTTGAGTAGATTTCAAGTCTCATTTACGTTACGCTGTGGATATCTTTGTTCTTCTGATGGGAGGCTTCGGCCGTGGCTAGTTACCACCGCCGTGCCGCCAAGCGATTTGGCCTTCGATGCCTAATTGTGCTGAAAGTGCCATATCTGTTAATATTTACATTTAATCTGTGCCAGTCCGTCAGTCAGTCAAGTCACGTAGGCCCACCGACCGACCACCGTAAGCTCGGTTAGAGCGATGCATAAAAACCAAGTTTTGCTTTGAGCTTTGAAATTCAAATGCGATATGTCGATACGGCAGGCCAATATGTCTGCGTGCGTCGGGAATATATTGACAGATATGAAAATATTCCCATTTGTTTAACGGATTTGTTTCCGCTTTACGTTACATGTACGTGGAAATGTGGGACTCCGAGTGTTGAATTCAGAATTATTGTTATTATGGGTTGGAGGTCGTCCCACACTGCACTTGCTGCTACGCGGTGTCCGCTCCAGAGCACATCTGCCACAGCGGCTATCGGTTCTGCGGCAGATGTGGCCTGCCCACTGCCACTTCAGCTGGCTAATTCGTTGAGCTACGTCGGTCATTTTGTCCCTCAGAGAGATACCCAACATAGCCCACTCCATAGCACGCTGAGTGACTTTGAACTTGTGGACAAGGTCAACTGTCAGTGTCCACGTTTCACGTGCTGGACTGATGACCTTAAGAAGGTAGCGGGAAGTGGGTGGATGAGGAAGGCGGAGGATCATGTGTAGTGGTGCGCTCTTGCTCAAATTGTCAGTTTATTGAAATGCACACTTTCCTGCATGTAATTAACTTACCTTGCCTTAATAAACGCGCTCGAATAAATCCCAAAATGCCCCGCTTGGGCTCCCCTACCAATAGTAAAAAATAAGTCTCCAAAGAGACTCCAAGAAAAAATATAAACACCTGAAAAATACAGGTTATTCTTAAACTTTTTTACCTTGTCTCGTAAATTCTCATTACTTTGCAAAGAACGCGAAAACTTAGGTAGCTTTGTAAATGTATCATTATAAGAAGTAATTGGGTTTAAGTTGAGTTCAAGGTGATTTTTATTTTTTGTCTTTTTAATACAAACTAGGGATAGGTAGATGTTACTGTGGTAGGTGTTACTACGCTAAAAAACAAAACGACCGGCCAAGTGCGAGTCAGACTCGCGTACCGAGGGTTCCTTACTACAGTCGTATTTTTGCGACATTTTGCACGATAAATAAAAAAAACCGACCATGTGCGAGTCAGGCTTGCGCAACGAGGGTTTCGTAATTCAGTCGTATTTTTTCGACATTTTGCACGATAATTAAAAAATTATGATGCGTAAAAATAAATAAAAATCAGTTTTAGAATGCACAGGTGAAGACTTTTCATATGATACCCCACTTGATATAGTCACTCACTTGGAATGTTGAAAATACTAATTATTAGTTCATGACCACAATTTATAAGATCTACCTACCTGCCAAATTTCATTCTAGGTCAACGGGAAGTACCCTGTAGGTTTCTTGACAGACAGACGGACAGACAGACAGACAGACAACAAAGTGTATAAGGGTTCCGTTTTTCCTTTTGAGGTACAGAACCTTAAAACTATTAAGTATACCTAAAAAAATAAAAACATCTGTTTTAGAATGCGCAAGTAAAGCCCTTTCATAATTGATACCCCGCTAGTTAAAAAATGTAAATATTAATTATTATTGTGTTCATGAACATATTATATTACCTACTCATTAAGAATATAAATCCGAATCCTCTTAATATCCTACTTTATCACATCGTTCATGTAAGTTAAATAATATTATTTAACTTACATGAACGTTATAATATTATTTAGCATGTAAGTTAAATAATATTATTTAACTTACATGACTTATTTTATGAATAATATTATTTGGCTTACATGTGAGTAAGCCGGGACAGATAGTATTTATAATATTATTTAAGTTACGTACAATCCAAAAGGAGTCGTTTAAAAATTCACACGCAAATTTGTACCTGGTATCGAGTATCTATTTTATAAATATACCTTTAGGACCCTGCATGCGACCTGTACCTACGGGAAAATGCACACATGCTGCCTTTCCATTGCAATTATCCGTGAAATAGCCCGGCTATTTACTGTTAACCTCCCAACCAGATAATTATCAACCTTATTTACAATGTTTTAAAGGCTATGGTAACTGCAAATGTAAGGTGGTCCTGAAATACGGTAAAGAAATGTATGTTTCAGTTGCTATGCGAAAAAGATATTTAATATGTATAAGCCGGGAGTCGGGACTGATTGAAAACTCCTTCATTAGCATTGCAACGGATTTTAGTAATTACGGTTTAATAATTTAATTGGATAAGCTGTGATGGCCTAGTGGTTAGGACGTCCGCCTTCTAATCGGAGGTCGGGGGTTCGATCCCGGGCACGCACCTCTAACTTTTCGGAGTTATGTGCGTTTTAACTTTTAAGCAATTAATATCACTTGCTTTAACGGTGAAGGAAAACATCGTGAGGAAACCTGCATGTCTGAGAGTTCTCCGTAATGTTCTCAAAAGTGTGTAAAGTGTACCAATCCGCACATGGCCAGCGTGGTAGACTATGGCCTTTCTCACTCTGAGAGGAGACCCGTGCTCTGTAGTGAGCCGGTGACGGGTTGATCATGATGAATTCAATTGGACGTCAATTTTGATGATTAAATACTTAATTATAGGAGACACCAACCACCACCCCTATTATAAATGCGAAAGTGTGTTTGTTTGTTGGTTTGTCCTTCAATCATGTCGCAACGGAGCAACGGATTGACGTGATATTTTGCATGGGTACTATAGTTTAAGACCTGGAGAGTGACATAGGCTAATTATTATTCCGGAAAATCAAAGAGTTCCCACGGGATTTTTAAAAATCCTAATTCCACGCGGACGAAGTCGCGGGCATCAGCTAGTATAGGTATAAAGAAAAGTTGTGTTGTCAATAACATCAGCATATTGTCACAATATTGTTTCTATCCATTCTGGATTGATAGACACAGGCACAGGCCGTTGAATATTTGAGCGTCCACCGTCTATTAGTGACTAGTGAGACAGGATTTCTTGATGAACCTAACTACTCAATGCTACAGTGCTGATTGGATCAAAGTATAAGAGGAAGCGATTTTTAACGTCAAATTTTTATGCAAAAGGCTTAGTGGTTAAGACGCCCACCTTCTATTCGCAATTCTAACTTTTCGGAGATGTAGGTACATTTTAAGGAATTATAATATATCTTTAACGCTGAAGGAAAACATCGCGAAGAAACCTGCATGTCTGAGAATCCCCCACATTGTGCTATATATAGGTATGTAAGCCTAATAAAAGCCTTTTCATGTAACGTGATGGCACTTTTTAGAAAAAATCATATCATCGACGTTATTCAAGTCGACGTTAACTGTGGGTTATTACGAACAGAGAAATACGGAAAATCAAATCAGATCAAATCTGAAAAAGCGTTGTGATTTGTCATCTTTAAACAATTTTACTGCACTTTAAAAGTTACTTTAAAATGTCAGAAAGTGTTGGCGAGCACATGATGAAAAAAAATTAAGGTAGTTCTGTTAGAGATTTCTTTTATGAAGTACTCAATGAATATTGAATTGAATCTGCAACCTCTTGATAACGATTCTTGCACTAGTGATTTACCAAACTACAGTTGTTGTTATTTCTGATTTCTCTCAAACAGCCCGTAGAGTAAATTTATTTTTCACAATTCCAAATGATTGCAATTAATGCATTAGTTTGTTTCCTAAAGGGTAAAGATGATTTACTTAAAACAGGTAAATTAATTCACGCTATAATCTCAAGCCTTGCACCAAACACATAGCGTGTTTATGAAATAACATTTAATTGAGGTTTGCGTAGTGCACTCATTTATTAATCAATAGTCCACATCCATTAGACACTGAACTGATGAAAAAAAATATAAATATACATAGCATGACTTACTTCCTAGCCTGATTGCAGGAAAAGTTCAATTTATTTACGACTATGTCATTAAAGGAGTCGGTTCAATAACGAAAACGAATATCTTTTTGTTTTACTTATAGACTAGCGCTTGGCTGCAATCAGACCTGATGGCAAGTGATGATGCCGCCTAAGATGGAGCGCATTTGCCTAGAAATAGCTTTAATTTAGCTCAACGGGTAAAGCAGTGGACTGAAAACCGAAAGGTCGACGGTTCAAACCCCACCCGTTGCACTATTGTCGCGCCTACTCCTAGCACAAGCTTAACGCTTAGTTGGAGAGGAAAGGGGAATATTAGTCATTTAATATGGCTAATATTCTTTTTATAAAATATATATATATATATATATTTTTTTATTTTCGTTATGAAAATCTGACCTGGTGACGATGAATGTAGTAATTAGCAGCCCCGGATCTTGAATTATTTCGAGGTGGAGCAGAAACTGAAAAATGCCGCCCCCGCCTTTTTTACCTTTATAACACAAAACTTGTTAAGTACCTACGATCAACACAAATTGATTTAGATTTTTGAAACAAAACATGGTCGCAGAGGAAGATCGACGAAATCAATCAATCAATCAATTTATTGCAAATAAATAAGTGAATAATAATCAGAGCCATTCCGGGTCAGTTTTGCCTGTGGTGCGAGATTCCATTTTGGTGCTCTCCACTGTGCTCCAGGCCTCAGTTTGCAGTTTTTTTCTTCATATTATTTTGTTTACATCAGCTTCACATTGTAAGAACCTTATAACTTTAGACTTCCAAAAGATTATTATCTCCCATATACAGTGGCGTGCAGCTCATAGAGGCATAAATGCACTGCTTACCCTCATAGTAATAAACCAATGCTTATTTTTCATTATAACCTGCCGTAAAATAAGTTCATACCTAAATGCATACCCTGGCTTGAACTCCTGTGCACGCCACTGCCCATATACTATCCCCCTGAAATCAAATCCACAGTACGCGGGCATTTTTCCCAGCTTGCTACCCATTGTTACTCCACTGCATCTAAAAAGTTACGGAATACGGAATTTTTTTACGAAAGTTTTAAATTTTTCTCCATGCGTCGTGTCGTGGTCATTTGAAGTCTACATTTTTTAAAGATCGCTTTCGCTGTCGCTTATGACTTATAGCGGGTGCATAGCGTGAATAATAAGAAGCATTTCCTTGAGGTATGCGGCGCGCACTAATTTATTTATTGATTGTCTAGGTCCTAGACAATCAATAAATAAATTAGTAATTAGTAAAAAAAAATAAAAATCATTGATCGTCCTAGACTCTAGGACGATCAATGATTTTTATTTTTTTTTAATTTTGGCTTGTCTTACTTGAAGTCAGCATGAAAATTGAAAAACTCGCTATCGCTACCGCTTGTGACTTAAGCCTAGGACATAGCGTGTTTAATAAGAAGCATTTCCTTGAGGTATGCGGCGTGCACTTATTTATTTATCGATTGTCTAGGACGATTACAGACCGATCGTAACTAATTGATGGATGAGGAGACCTTAATCACCCATTCTTGAATAGGCTCAAAGGGAGATAGCATTATTGTGTTTCTATGGAGGCCACCTGCGCGGGAGCCTTTGATATTCTGTACTTAGAGTTCTTTTTGACGTGCCACAACCATACCTTCTTCTTCTCGCATCGGTCCCTCAATTTTGATGATCGTGGCTCCTTCGGCATTGCAGAAGGAAGTGTCGACCGCTTCTCGAATTTGGTCGCAACTATACCACAGAAGTGAAAATGTAGACCATATTTTATGAAAACGCGTTGTTTTTACACGTATAAGTATAACAATTAGAAGCTAATGGCGAATAAAACGGTGTGACTGCATGAATTCTGTTGAAACTTGAATTTGGATGGAAATCACTTTGGAAAACGGCGTAAAACTACATTAAAATTGTTTAAAGTAGTACGCCGTTTTGCTTGAAAATGAGTTCAGATTTGTACTCAGTGGATTACCCAATAGAAGTCTAGCTGTTCTTTGTCTCAGCCACTCTTATTATAATATTATAAGAACTTTATCACCGTGTTTGCTTCACTTTTTAACATTCCAACCTTCCATTACGAAGTTTTGATTTAATAATACCGAATTCTCAGCATTCGTACGCAACTGGCTGACAACATAACGACCACAAGTACATGCTTTTCGTAGTCAGTGTATCTGACACGGCAACTTCATATCATTGATAAGCGACTACAGAACTGCCTGGTGATGTTTTGCTACTGTTGTGGACTGTGTGGTCCGTCTAAATGGACATTTAGGTACTTTCAATGGATGTTTCTTTATGTTAGTTTCAAAGGCTACAATAAAACTAAATAAAATCATTTTAGTCGCGGTCGAGTTTATTGACCTTTTTTAAATAACCACAGAAACTTTAGTTTTCTGATTTGATTATGATTGGGTTGTGAGTCCACAATAAAAAAATGCTGATAACTTGAAGTTTGAATTAGATTTTAATTGGTTGAAGTTAAGTTTTTACATAATGATATTAATTTATACAATTTCTAACAAAGGCAGTCATGATCAAAGAAAAAAAAGAAGAAGAGAAAAGTTTGTACCATTGATAATAGATACTAGGCTTTTTTTTTTAAATTGTTGTTGAACTCTGGGTTCTTGTACATTAAGTATTCCGTAAACAGATTAGTATCTTCTTCTTCCGCTGCACTTTTCGAAGCTAGGTCGCCATTCTAGGACCCATACAAGTTGAGACCCTATCTACCTATTAGTTCTTCGAACCGTGTGCCTCTTCCGTTTCAGCTTCGAAATCCGTTTACCTTATGTCGGTTACCAGCTGTGAATCTCGTAAAGATCTCCTCATTCCTGATTTGATTTTCTAGAGAAATCCAAACACAGCTCTCTCCATCATCTTCTAAATAATATATAAAAGGAAAAGGTGACTGACTATAATCTATTAACGCACAGCTCAAACTACTGGACGGATCGGGCTGTGGCATGCAGATAGCTATTATGACGTAGGCATCCGCTAAAAAGGTTTTTTGAAAATCCCCCCCCCCCCCCCCCCCTAACGGGGTGAAATAGGGGTTTAAAATTTGTGCAGTCCACGCGAACGAAATCGTGGGCATAAGCTAGTGAGATTATAACTTAGACTAAGTAACATTTTATGATTAGTGTCCGTCACAGAAGTCTGAATATACTTATTTATAGATATTAATTTGAAAATTCCCTTGACCTACTAACCTTGTTTTTAATACCTACCAATAACATACAATAAGTTTTTCATAAACCTACATAAAGATTAAGTCTCACGCACATTAATCTAGACTATCGTTAAAGTGATACAAGGATGGACGCCGGTCAAGGTATACGCAGGTATTTATTTTCATAAAGTACCTAAATAAATATTTCGTTGAAAATAATAATGTATGTGGGTTGTACATAATGTATTTTGCATCAGAAAGTTATTTTAGACTAGCTGATGCCCGCGACTTCGTCCGCGTAAATTTAAATTTTAAAAATCCTGTGGGAACTCTTTAATTTTCCGGGATAAAAAGTAGCCTATGTCCTTCTCCGGAACGCAAGCTATCTCTGAATTAAATTTCGTCATAATCGATTGAACGGATGGGCCGTGAAAAGCTAGCAGACAGACAGACAGAGAGACAGAACGACAGACAGGTAGACAGTCAGACAGATAGACAGACAGACAGACACACTTTTGCATTTATAATATTAGTATGTACCTATATGGTTACTTTTCATAAATAGGATCTTGATGACAATAAATATAATGCGTCTAGATTTTATCAGAGACAAGAAACCAAAATCAATATAGACCACCTTCTAAAAAGGAGAAGCTACAAGCAAAGTTTCCCTGTGTCAAAGAACCAGACCACTAGGTCCAAATAAGATTTAATTTTTATTTATAATGTTTGTTATAGTGTTTTATCTACACTTCAGAGAAAAAATATTTAGATGTAATATTTTAATTTTCGATGGCTGAGTATAGACTGTCTACAATTGCCTGGACAATAATTTCTTGTCAAAAGTTGAGCGGCTTATTTTATAGCAACTTAGGCTTCCATCGAGAATCTGTGGATGGCTTGAGCATCCTAACTCATTCCATACGGTATACACATTTGACATAATATCATACCTGTTTTGGAGAAGCTTGAGCTTCAGTTTTAGATGCTATGAGAATCTAGAGAATTATTTAATAATTTTTATATTATAAATGAAGAATAATTGTGATTATCACACTAATGCTGCCATCTTCTTAGCACGAATATTATGATGATCACATTGCTACTAATACATATTTTTGCTACGACTGTGTAAACTGCAAGCGCAGGTACCATAATAATAAGCATTTTAGCACAAGAACATAGAGAAAATATTGGGATACTTTCAGCTTAGCCAATCGGCTAACGTAGCTAACAAACTAGCTAAGAAGGTCTACTTAGGGCTGCTAATAACACGTCTGTTAGGCATTGACTTATAATATATTACTTCGTATGGACAGGGTTATTGAACAAACAAAGCGGCACCGAGTCATTGGTGCTTATGCACCAATGCAACCTCTGCAGTGTCGTCTGGATTTCAAACGGGTCGTTCATTAGTATCTAAGAGGTGGCGCTGATTTATTTAGTTTCTAAACCGTGAAAAATTTTGTTAGCTATATCGATGCTGTTAGGCGTGTTGCTCTGTGGCAAAACCTGCCTTGTCAACCGCACGCACTGTGCAAACTAACACACCCAAAAAGGGAAACCGGAAGCTGTGCTTTGCACAAATAAGGACATTTGTGCGAGAATGGCGATAATATGACAGCGTGTGTATTGGTGTGTCCTCAGATAGTGGCGGAACTGTTTGCGGGGACAACATAGTGACGTAAGGTGACGACAGAAAATTTTGTCGTTCAAGTAAATCGAATCGATTATGTGTACTATATAATATTGTACATCGACCTTTATTATATTCGACTTACATTATAATTATTATCTTTATGTTCCCTAATCAACTTACGTACACCTTAAACCCAGTCTCACTAGCCTTTAAATCCTCTTCAACCTAGTTGGCTGGTAGAGATCGATTCACAGCGATAAGGCCGCTGATTGTATGTTCTTCTTTTACATGTTTCTTTTTGTGTCTTTTCTTTTTGGTGTACAATAAAGAATATTAAACTAAACTAAAACCTTTAGACAGAGATTTCGGGTTCGTAGAACGTTCGCCTGTGATGACGTATGGAGCGGAAACGTGGACACTGACAGTCGGTCTCGTCTACAAACTAAAAGTCGCTCAGCGCGCTATGGAGCGAGCTATGTTGGGTTTCACTCTCGGGGATAAAATCCGGAACGAGGAAATTCGCAGAAAAACAAAAGCTATCGACATAGCTCAAAGGATTAGCGGGCTGAAGCGGCAATGGGCAGGTCATGTCTGTCGCAGAGCCGACGGCCGATGGGGCAGACGTATTGAGTGGAGACCGCGTACCGGTAAGCGCAGTATGGGGCGAGTTTTTAAAAAGTCCCGCAAATTGCTAATGCGCGTGGCTAAAGCACTAGACCGAAGTTTCGAGCTGATGGTATTTTTTATTTCGGCTGACGTCAAAATGACGCCATTTCGATTTTAATGAGACATGGTTCCAGCGCAATAGCAATTTGCCGGACTTATACCTAGTAGTTATTTTTTAACTAGTCCACAATATTCTCACACAGATAAAAGCCAGGCCTCTAAAATGACGTCGTAGATATAATTCGCAAGTTGCTCATAAATATGCGCATAAATTATGTAGCAATTGTTTGTATATACACGCTAGGCTTTTACAGCGGTGTTGCTTGTTGAAAATAATGCATACTTACACGAATATAAATTGGTCATTCTTCTTCTTCTAGTGCCTCTCAACTACTGAAAGTCAGCAGTCAGTTGTTTAAACTTCTCCCTGTCCATGGCTAGGCGGAATAGTTCTCCGACTGTTTTTATGCCATACCACACCCTGATGTTACGTAGCCATGACTTCTTCCTTCTTCCCACCCCTCTTTTTCCAGCTATTTTACCCATCATAATTGTCTGCAGCAAGCGGTTCCTATCGTGTCGCAAAGTAAGGATATTGGTCTTTAGAATTTAACTATTATCCGTGTGGACTACACAGATTTCAAATCCCTATTTCACCCCCTTAGGGGTTGATTTTTCAAAAATCCTTTCTTAGCAGATGTGTATAACATAATAACTATTTGTATGCCAAATTTGAGCCCGATCCGTCCAGTAGTTTGTAACTGAGCCAACGCTCAGTTACAAACTATTGGACAATCTATTGGATAATCTATCAACATAGTCAGTCAGTCAGATTTTCCATTTATATACATTTAGATTCACGTAGTCTCCTAACAAAACAAATATAACAAGATTTGAGGCGACTTCCTACTTCCCTTGAAGTTTTCACATAATTTTATTAACATTTCACGCACAAAAAGACGCGCGACATGTTTATTATTAGAGCTGGCATTGGCAATGCTCAAAGACATGCGGGCTGGAATTCCGAGTATGCAGGGCTACCATTACGTTTGCGAAATAATGGACAAACATTTTCAAAGACATTTATAGCGGTTTTCTCTTAGTAGAGATTTGTATCTAAAGAAAATTATAACTAAACAAGTATTATCGGAAGAGGTATATACAGGGTTACAGGAAAATAGGACAAGATCCCGTTAAGGGGTTATAGTACAGGACATTAGCTATCAAACGACCCCTAAAGTGCTTATGCGAAAGTGTATCGTTTTCGAGTTATTAATTTTTTTATTTTTTTCTTGGTAAAGGGGTGTTTGCCACTTTAAAAATTAATAAAAAAAGGAACTATGTATTTCATCAGATTTTCTTTAATTTCTAGCTAGTACATATCCTTGTTAATAATAAACAGTTATAAAACAAAAAAAATCTTCAAGCATTTTAAAATTACAGCCCAAAAACTGTACAAGTTTTCGAATTTTAAATTTAATTCTTTGAATAACTTTTTGTAAAAATTAATATGGCACTTATCCTGCGGATTATTTTAAAAACATCTACGTTTTATTAGCTATCCATTGGTACAAAATAATTACAAAAAAAATCATAAAATCAAGAAAAAATTACACAACAAAGAGACCAGGTAGAAAATTCTAACAAATGCTATTGCCAAAGAATTGCCATAAAATTTAAAATGCTAGAAGATTTTTCTTGTTTTATAACTGTTTGTTATTAACAAGGATATGTACTAGGAAGAAATAAAAAAAAATCTGATGAAATACATTGTTCCTTTTTTTTATTAAATTTCAAAGTGAAAAACACCCCTTTATCAAGAAAAAAATAAAAAATGAATAACTCGAAAACGATACACTTTCGCATAAGCACTTTAGGGGTCGTTTGATAGCTAATGTCCTGTACTATAACCCCTTAACGGGATCGTGTCCTCTTTTCCTGTAACCCTGTATAAATAGCCTAGAATTAGAAATAGTTTTATTTCTTAGAATTTGGTACAATTTGGTCTTAAATCTATTTTATTCTAACACATTCGACCAATAACTTAGTGTGCAAATTATTATAGTACATTATCATAATAATTATCATCGTTAAATGCGATAATTTGCAATCAATAACATCTACTTAAGTACTTAGCTCATTTATATATAAATTTAATATTTTTTATTTAACTAAATTTAAATACAAATTTATTAAATAAACTATTAATAAACTTAAATCTAAAAAAAACAACATTAAATTAAATTTAATTAAGTAATTTTAACAATATGATTTGATTTAAGTATAAAAAACGAATATATGTAATTTAGTTATCATAAAATGGAAATAATTATCTTACAACAGCAAGAAAACAGTTAAGGTCATATCTACATCAATGGGTTATATAATCATTTACACTTTAGAAACATTTTTCTAGATATTATTAAAGATCTAGTATTTTTTTCAAAGGACTAATCCATCAAAATCTGAACGTATGAACCCTCTACTCGTGAGGCAGTAAAGGTTCGTACGCACCTGAGCGGCGCGGCGCGGCGCTTCAGTCCGACTGCAGAACGCGTCACCTCAGGCCGCTCGACGGTGCCTACCGCACTACAACTTCAGTACGCGGCACCTCGCGTCACTTGCGCGTCACTTTTATACCCGTTCGCGTACGAGCGCGAAGCGCCGTGCCGCGCCGCTGGGTATGTCGCACTAGCGTCACTGCACTGCGCGTCGCTTCGCTGCGCTTCAAAATATTCTCTCCAGCCGTGCCGCGCGGCAACGCGCGGTGAAGCGCTGTGCAGCGCCGCTCTAGTGCGATATGCGCCATACAAAATGATAGAAATGATATTTTGACGCTCTGTGCCGCGACGTGCAGCTCGCTGAAGCGCCGCGCCGCGCCGCTCAAGTGCGTACGAACCTTAATGAAAAAATCCGGAAGACTCCCAAGTGCATGTTTTAGCATGTTTTATGTTAATTTTATAGACATACCAGAAAGCATTTCTTTGTTTCATCCTTGTCTGGCAAATGGCTTTAAATAGGCAACGAGCATTTAGTGTAATTGTTTTCTAGGTTTTTTATTTGACGGTCTTACTTCAATGGATATTATTACGTGTAAAGTGGTTTCATAATCTTAATAGTTTAAGGGCTGATAACCAAAAAGCCGTAGATAGGTACAGTTGACGACCTCCCTGGCGCAGTGGTACGCGCTGTGGTCTTATTAGTGGGAGGTTCTGGGTTCGATTCCTGGCAGGGGGTTGGAATTTTATAATATCTAAATTTCTGGTCTGCCCCCCAATTGTGTAAGAATAACCATTTCATGGCTATCGCAATCGTCAAGAAATTCTGCCCTTTGATTGGTTGATTCGCTGTTTACATTTTTTCACAGCCAATCAAAGGGCAGAATTCTTGACGATTGCGATAGCCATGAAATGGTTATTCTTACACAATTGGGGGGCTGGTCTGGTGGGCGGCTTCGGCCGTGGCTAGTTACCACCCTACAGGCAAAGCCGTGCCGCCAAGCGATTTAGAGTTCCGGTACGATGTCGTGCAGAAACCAAAGGGTGCAATAAAAACTGCCATACCCCTTCCAGGTAAGCCCGCTTCCATCTTAGACTGCATCATCACTTACCACCAGGTGAGATTGCAGTCAAGGGCTAACTTGTACGTGAATTTTAAAAAAAGATCGTCAGAAATCGTCATCGTATTGATACAGTTCGCGGCCAAAAGTGATGAACATCGATCTTTAGAAGGAGACAGCAGATTCGTAGAGCACTGTCTAGGACGTTGAGACCGACAAAGTGTCATATGGGTATGAGTGACAGAGACAACGCTCTACAAAGATGAACAATCATTCTAAAGGCCGATGTTCATCACTGAAAACTGCCATCTGGTAGTGACTCAAGCTACTACCAAATGACGCAATCATTTTTGTATGATGTCGATATTATGGAGACCAAAACTGCAGACAACACTGCGAAACCATCGAGTTTCCATCCTTATGTCGTCGATATCCCATCTACACGCACGAAACATTTTGCGTCATCATTCCTCGTAAGGTTTGGCTCTTCGACGATATGTGTTTCCTACCAATTACAACCTGGGTATCTTTAAAACAAGAGTGAATAGGCATCTTCTAGGTAAACGCGTCCCATCTTATGCCACATCATCACTTTCCATCAGGTGTGATTGTGGTCAAGCGTTTGCCTATAATGAATATTAAAAAAAAACCCTAAATCCGTAAGATGAAACAGCAATTTTCATTATAAACAGTTCTTCCGTTTCGCGCGAAGCATCCATTTGTGAGACCTTGGCAGAGTTTACGTTACGATCCAAATTTAACGCTTGCACTCTGGCGTGATGCATATACGCATCACACTTTCGTATGGAATCGTTGGAACGATTTGTTTGTATATAAAATAACCTCTGTTAATGAAGAGACTCATATTTATATTAACTTTTTTTTTCAGCCGCCGAATCCAACTCGGTTGGGCAGCGTTCAGGAAGTTTATAGATGTCTTCTTGTCCAAAATTCCTCAGTGCTTGAAGACCAAAGTCTTCGAACAGTGCGTGTTGCCAGTGATGACATATGGATCCGAGACATGTTCGCTAACTATGGGCCTCATAAGAAAGCTCAGAGTCACTCAGCGGGCGATGGAGCTAGCTATGCTTGGAGTTTCTCTACGTGATCAGATCAGAAATGAGGAGATCCGTAGGAGAACTGGAGTAACTGACATAGCTCAACGGGTTGCGAAGCTGAAGTGGCAATGGGCAGGGCACATAGTTCGTAAAACCGATAAACGTTGGGGTCCTAAGGTGCTAGAATGGCAACCTCGCACCGGATGACGCAGCGTTGGAAGACCCCCCACTAGGTGGACAGACGACATCAGACGAGTCGCAGGGAGCCGCTGGATTCAAGACCGTGGCATGTGGAAGTCTCTACAAGAGACCTATGTCCAGCAGTGTACGTCTATCTGAATTTAACAAAAAATCGTCAGAAATCGTCATATCGTATGTAACGTTATACCTGAGTCAGCCACAGGGTCAGCACCCTTGTCCAATATACATAAATGTGTGTTTGTCAGTCTGTCTGGAGGCCGTTTCACTTGCAACAATTTACGCGGTAACGATAATAAGTTGGAATCACTTTTTAGGGATCCGTTATAATGTGTGCTATTTAAAATTATTGTTAAAAAGCACGGTGACGCGGTACGCTCGACAGAAATTGCCGGCGCACGTGGGTAACCTATTTGCTTTTCACCTGACATTGTATGACAAATGTGAGAGGCACGATGATTTTTACCAAAATCAAGCGCGCGAAGGGAGTTTAGGAAAAGTGGTTTTGAGAAAAAAAAAAATACTAAATGTATGTTTGCAAAGCAAAGATATTTCAACTAATAAATAAATAAACTACTTATGGGAAATTTTAAATTGTTTTAGAATTTTCACACTCCTAATCTATTTTATATACGCCCAACGTTATCATAAATTTAGAGTTAAAATAAGAATATTTCGAGGCTCGCAACTTTAAAATCAATATTTTTTCAATGTTTCAACTTATTTTATTATCTCAGAGAATTTAAAAGTTTCCATGGGATTTACAAACTTAAATTCACGTGGAAAAAGTCACTGACGAAAAGGAAAGTAAGAAAATGAAGTTTAGTAAAAAATCATAAAAGATATTTTCCGATACCGGGAATCGAACCCGAGCCTCCTGGGTGAGAGCCAGGTATCCTAGCCACTAGACCATATCGGATATTAATAATAGAAGTAAAATTTTCAGTGTAGCTATAAAATAATATAGTATTATTATCTCATTATTTATTTATTTCAATATTTTTAAATAATGTGGCATTTATATTCGTTCTGTTGAGATGTAAAACTTGAGTCGTAATTATTACTTAATTTTTAGGGTTCCGTACCTCAAAAGGAAAAACGGAACGGTTATAGGATAACTTTGTTGTCTGTCTGTCTGTCTGTCGGTCTGTCAAGAAACCTACAGGGTACTTCCCATTGACCTAGAATCATGAAATTAGGCATGTAGGTGGGTCTTATAGCTGATATTCGGGGAAAAATCTGAAAATTGTAAACTTATGGTTACATCGAGTACATGAGTAATTCGAAGTAAGATAACTATATCAAGTGGGGTATCATATTATGAAAGGGCTTCATCTGTGCATTCTAAAACAGATTTTTATTTATTTTTATGCAACATAGTTTTTGAATTATCGTGCAAAATGTCGAAAAAATACGACTGTAGTACGGAACCCTCGTTGCGCGAGCCTGACTCGCACCTGACACACGGCTGGTTATTATTAATAAGCCGTACGTAGATATTCCTAAAGGCCAAAATTAATAATCGAAGTTAGTGTAATCTGTCGGTTATAGTTACTTAGGTCAAAAATAAAGTCGCGATTAATCCTAATTCAATTTATTTCTTTTTCAAAATTTCATGTAACTAGTGTATTTACATTGTATTTTTAATGTCAAATACAAGTAAACTAGCTGATGCCCGCGACTACGTCCGCGTGGAATTAGGCTTTTAAAAAATCCCGTGGGAACTCTTTGATTTTCCGGGATAAAAAGTAGCCTATGTCACTTTCCAGGTCCTTATCTATACCCATGCAAAAAATCACGTCAATCCGTTGCACCGTTGCGACGTGATTGAAAGACAAACCAATAAACCAACAAACAAACACACTTTCGCATTTATAATAAGGGTACCGATTAAATTCTAATAATAATCTTTCATCATTAGAGCTACGGAACACCTCCTGTATCCGCCGGTTCTGTGCGCAGGTTTTTTTGTTGTATCGTAGTAGTCTGTCGGGCTTCCTGCGCGCCATCGATCAATTTACGCTTTAATCTACATAGATAAAACCGTTGTCTGTCTGTTGCACTTGCACTTAGGGCTGGAACACATCACAAGGACGATTCATCGCTATTGTAACTTACATGATGCAGCGGAATGAAGGAAATTGCTTCAAAATAAGTTCAACCTAAACAAGAGGCATAGGAATGATAGCCTAGTGGTTAGGACGTTCGCCTTCTAATCGGAGGTTGGGGGTTCGATCCGCGGGCACGCACCTCTAACATTTCTATGTGCGTTTTAAGTAATTAAATATCACTTGCTTTAACGGCGAAGGAAAACATCGTGAGGAAACCTGCATGCCTGAGAGTTCTCTATAATGTTCTCAAAGGTGTGTGAAGTCTACCAATACGCACATGGCCAGCGTGGTAGACTATGGCCTAAACCCTTCTCACTCTGAGAGGAGACGCTTGTTCTGTAGTGAGCCGGTGCGATGGGTTGATCATGATGATGATGATGATAAAATAACAGTCCTTTTTTGCCAGAAAACATGTAACAATGGGTGTTAACAATCTCAGATATATCAATATTTTCTGGCATTTCTGGCATGTTATTAATAAGTACCTATCAGTAAAAAAAATATATTAGAGGTAGGCTTATTTATTTATTTATAATCAGTATTACATTAATTACAATACACAAAATTTAATTCTATATTATTATTACAGTTTGTACCTACTGTAATACAGTAATATAATGTAGAATTAAATCTGACTAAAGTGTCAGATTTATTACTGGTCAGTGCTCAGTATACAAAAACAGATCTCAGCAGAGCTCGTGCCTTGGCTGAACCTGAACACCACCATGTTGCAACTTGCAAGTTGACAACTTGTGTTGCAAGCACGTCATGACGTATGAATACGATGTCTTTGCATTTCGTCGCTCTATAATCACCGCGGTGATGTGTCCCGACCCTAAGGCAACTAGGTAAAGGTAAATGATCGTTTTTACCTAAGTATGGTTAATGAGTTTAGTAGTCTGACTGCCTCGTTGATGTAGTAGCTCTATCGTGAGGTCCAGGGTTTGAGTCCCGGACTGGCCAAAAAATAACAGTTTATGCAATGTGTCATGTCATCTCTTGTTTAAAGAGTCCAATAGTATTAAAACTAGGTACTTATCTTTCTAATGTTAACCATCACCATTATCAACCAATAGACGTCCACTGCTGGACATATGTCTCTTGTAGGGACTTCCACACGCCACGGTCTTACGCTGCCTGAATCCAGCGGCTCCCTGCAACTCGTCTGATCTCATCCGTCCACCTAGTGGGAGTCTTCCAACGCTGCGTCTTCCGGTGCGAGGTCGCCATTCCAGCACCTTGAGATCCCAACGTCTATCGGTTGTACGAACTATGTGCCCTGCTCTCTTCAGCTTCGCAACCCGTTGAGCTATGTCGATTGTCGGTTACTCTAGTTCTCCTACGGATCTCTTCATTTCTGATTTGATCACGTAGAGAAACTCCAAGCATAGCTCTTTCCATCGTCCACAATGAATAGCTTTATAATTTGCCTGTATATAGGTCCTTACTCAATATTTCTTTGCACGACATAACATTTTACATGCAAAATAACATTTAACATTGTCTAAATTTCTAAAAGCAAACAGTTAAATATTTGCGCTCTAAGCTTCCATAAAACTAAAGGAGCAATGATATTTCAACGTTATTTCAGTAACAGATAGGAGAAATCGACAAAACTTTGATGAAGAACTTACCCACATTTTCCGTGTTGAACTTGTGTAAAACATTACGTTTACTTACCTACGTAAGTTTTTTCAATGTAACTTAATTTATTATTACTTTGTAACTACAATTTTGGTACATGAAAAATAAAAATAAATAAATAAATAAGTTTCTCATTTAAAAGCCTAAACACCTACTTACATTAATATTTTTAAAATTCAAATCTATGAATGACTTTTGACCATGCCAAGTCGTAAAGTACTTTTCTAGATTAGAATCCGTGCTTATAATGTAAATTTAAAAAATATTGTACTCTCTTGAAGAGTGGATTTGTATTAAATAATTTAAGAAATTTCTTGTAAGCAGTAGTCTGACTGATTAACTTTAATTAATTAACATAATTTTACTAGATGATCCCCGCGACTTCGTCCGCAAGGATTTATATTTTTTTACTTATAACATTTCTTTGAATTTCTGAGATAAAAAGTAAGCATATCTCACTTTCCAGGTCTGTAGGTCTTTAGGTCTATATCGACATACTATATCCATGTAAAAAAAAAAACACTTTGATCCGTTGCTCGGTTATGGTTTGATGGAAGGGCAAACCAGCAAACAAGCACCCTTTTGCATGAACTATAATATGTATAATATCTGTCCCGGCTTTACTCACGACGACGTTTAGTTGACGTTAGCCCGACTAGTTTCGAACCCATGCGGGGTCCTTTTTCAAGGGACTCAGTTCGCGGACGCGTCGCGGTTGTGACTGCGAGCTACGCGTGCCGCTGCCCGTTGTGAAGGTGGCTGAGGTGGGGGGAGACAGCGGCAGATCGTCTCCCGACAGTTCTTGCTGATCTTCATCGCTGGAACCGTCACCGTAATCCAGGCAAGCGTAGCTAATAGTGTCCTGTCCCACGACTGAGACATGAACTATGAGTTGAGATTTGTAGCGATATGCACTTACTGAGACATGACTGTGGACCGTCTGTGTATCGGACGTGCCTCAGACGTGACACGGCTCGGGCCTGGCACGGTCTAGCATAAATTATCCCTTAAGCTTGGAAAATGACCTCTCTAGCCTTGAGCTGTATCTCTATGTAAAGGGAGCGACGCAAAGGTTGGAATATTTGCTCCGATGGAATCCAAGCCACTGCTAATGCGGCGAGTTGGTCTCGCTAACGTTTTTGGCAAACTCTCAACTGTCACACGCATAGCAAACCCGACCGGCTCATAGGGCACCACAAGCTATAATATCCTAGCTATTTTTTGAATAACTTATACTAAAGGTGAATCATAGACAACGTGTGTATTGCGTACTCTAACTTGTGTCACCCCTTAGGGGTTGAATTTTCAAAAACCTTTTCTTAGCGGAGGCCTACGTCATAATAGCTACATGCATGCCAAATTTCAGCCAGATCCGTCCAGTAGTTTGAGCTGTGCGTTGATAGATCAGTCAGTCAGTCACCTTTTCCTTTTATATATTTAGACTATCTTCAACTGTGTTACGCACTTTAAACGCGTGTTAAAGGAATTCGTATTCTGAGCGGCTCATATTAATCTCTTTCACATTTCAGTGCTATGTAATTTTACATAATATATACGAAACTAGCTTATACTCGCCTCGCGCCTTCGTCCGCGTGGACTTCATAAATTTCAAACCCCTTGATGATGAATAAAAGAAAAGTCATTTATTTATTGACACAGCTAACTTGTCATCGAATAAAAAACTTCGTACCGCCTAACACGTCACTCAATTGTTTTGCATTCCCGGAACCCCTCCACTAACGCTTAAACTTTATGATATGGTATTAAAGTTCAAATTGACTTTTAAGTAGGTATTATTGCGAATCTTTTGTATGGGAATATAGAAAAGTGTTTTTTTTAAAGACTTTTCAGGCAATTTTTTAAATTTTTCTTTCCGTAAGAACCATCCTCGTACTTCAAGAAATATTATAAAAAAATAATTAGTGAAATCGGTTCAGCTGTTCTCGAGATTTGCGATTAGCAACACATTCAGCGAGTCATTTTTATATATTATAGAAAAAAAATAAAAATAACCGTTATAATATGCAAATGATGAAGATAATCGTGTGAGCGTATCAACGTAAAGGCCCGCAAATCATTTTATACCAAACGATCTTTCAATCACGAATCATAACGAGAACCTTAAGGTACGGCGCACGTATCTCGCGACAGGCTTGCTACAGGCGTTAAATCTCGCGAAACGTCCGGCTAGAGAGAGACAGCAATAGCCACAAAGCAATATAAGAAGAAGAAGAAGAGAGACAGCAAGTGAACTGTCGCATTGCTACTGCTGTCGCGTTGCTGTCGCCACTGCAACGTTTTACGTAATCACCCGGTTTTGCTAACCGAACTATCATGAAATACACCAAACTTCCTGGCGCAATGGTAAGCGCAGTTATCTTATTAGTGGATGGTCTCGGGTTCGATTCCCGGCAGGGGATAAGAATTTTGTAATTTCTAAATTTCTGGTCTGGTCTGGTGGAAGACTTTGGCCGTGGCTAGTTGCCACCCTACTGGCAAAGCTGTACCGCCAAGCGAATTAGTGTTCCGGTACGATGCCTTGTAGAAACCAAAGGGGTATGGGTTTAATAACAACTGCCATACCCTTTCCAGGTTACCACGCTTCTATCTTAGATTGCATCATCACTTATCACCAGGTGAGATTGCAGACAAGGGCTAACTTGTATCTGAATAAATAAATAAAAAAAGAAGTCTGACAATTAGCCATTTAGCCAGTGCAGTGCCAGCGTAGTGGACTACGCTGAAACTCATCTCAGTCTGAGAGGAGACCCGTATTCAGTATAGTGCATTCAAAATAAACTGGCGTGTTTCCACTTGAGACCGTCATTAGACATAACAATAGGATTACATTCGACATGCCACGTAAACAATAGGGGTAATAAACCAAACACTCATAGAGCCCATTCATTTTTATAAAGGAGCCGGTTCAACCTCATAGTGTTGATACTTTTGAATTCACCCGCCACGACTTAATCCTATTGTTATTGTCAATGACGGTCTCAAGTGGAAACACGCCAGTTTATTTTGAATGCACTACACCTAATGAGCCAGTCGATGGGTTGATCATGATGTGGCTTTCCGAATACCACCTTAATACCCGCACATCGCGGAATTCTTCTCAGAAAACCTTGTTTAAAGCGCACAGTGGGGCACTCTTTGTGTGGACCAAAAAAATGACATGCAAAAAAAAAGTTCGCAATCATTTACCCATCAAGCACAATAGCCACCGTTAACTCTGTCGTGATGCAGGCACAGACTAAAGCAATCACATAGATGGATCTGAAAATCAGTGAAGCCATTTTTTTCTTTGTGTAAGTTTAGCCTATCGCACATTATATATAGTAAGTATCCTATCTTACTAGGACACCGCGTGAGGTATCCTCCAAAGAGCTGTATATATTTTGCTAGTAGCGCAAACTGCTTGCACCAGCACTGGTAAGTGATGATCAGCTGGTCGATTCCGTAAAACCGGCATCAATCATTATTACAATCGCAATTGCTGTGATTGGCTGAATTTATGGTATTCTTATTGCAACAATTAATTGTAGCCAATAGTGAGCGAGCGTCATCCAATCAGAGGTGATCGCGATCGTGACATTGTAGCTGTCATTCTTTACGCAATCGCGTAGCAGGTATTTTTTGTAAGTTGTAATGGGGTTAAATGCCATGATTTGACAATTCAGTCACTCTGTCAATAATGTGAATGGCCAGGTGGCCTGGGTTGTAAATCTGACAAGATATAAAAAAATTAACAGATTTCTTGTACCTCATAAGTTTTATTGAACATTCAAAATTAAAACACAAAACAAATAATTAAGAAGAGCCGTGAAACTAATGAACTAGTACTAATAAAAAGCGTCACTTCATTACTTTACTGCTTGATTCTTTTTTAGGGTACCGTACCTCAAAAGGAAAAAGGAACCCTTACAGTATCACAATAAATAAAAATCACGATTTTTTAAATTATTCTCTTTAATAATGAATTCTAGCCCCATAAACTGCCGTTATACAAACAATCACCTAGTTTTATTACTACAGTCTAATCTAAGCACTCAGTCGCTTAATCGTTACTTAAGTTTAGTTAAAATGAGACAGAACTATATTCTCTCACATAAATCTGTCTCGTGTTAACTCAATCTTAAGTAACGATTAGCGACTCTTGAGTGCGGCTGAAAGACCCTATTCTGGCTTCCTATTTATTACCGTCTATGTGTCCGTTTAGTCTGCGGATGTAGGATGCGAAATAATTATACATTCCCATTCAAATGTACAACGGTATTGTAAACGGCACACTTTTTGATGATTGTGTATAATTTGTAAGAGCGCTGTACTGAGCGATCTGTTCGTGTCTGGTGCATCGACATCTGATCGCTTTGATAATAATTACTAGATGATGAAGCCGTGATAGCCTTGTGGTTTTTTTTTTTTTTTAATAAGAATATTAGCCATGTTAAATGACTAATATTCCCCTTTCCTCTCCAACTAAGCGTCAGGCTTGTGCTAGGAGTAGGTACGACAATAGTGCAACGGGCGGGGTTTGAACCATCGACCTTTCGGTTTTCAGTCCACTCCTTTACCGGTTGAGCTATTGAGGACGTTCTAACCGTCCTCCTTCTAATCGGAGGTCAGGGGTTCGATCCCGGGCAAGCACCTCTAACTTTTCGGAGTTATATGCGTTTTAAGTAATTAAATATCACTTGCTTTAACGGTGAAGGAAAACATCGTGAAGATACCTGCATGTCTGAGAGTTCTCCATAATGTTCTCAAAGGTGTGTGAAGTCTACCAATCCGCACATGGCCAGCGTATGGTTTTACTCGACATAGTCTACCAGACTATGGCCAAAATCCTTCTCACTCTGAGACGAGACCCGTGCTCAGTATTGAGCCGGCGATGGGTTGATCATGATGATGATGATTGATGATGATAATAGTGTGATGAAAGAGCCGTGATAGCCTAGTGGTTAAGACGCCCACTTCCTAATTCGGGAAGTCAGGGGTGCAATCCCGGGCAACTTTTCGGAGTTATGTACTGTTATCAACAGATTTTTATTTTCTAAAATCATAATCGTATGTTGATAGTAGGTAGGACACACTGTTCTAAGACTAAGATCTGACTAATCACTTTGACTTTGACTTTGATCAGACTTAAGATTAAGTTACAACGAGACAGATTTATGTGAGAGATATAGCTCTGTCTCGTTTTAACTCTGTCTTAAGTCTAAGCTAAGTCAGAGTGCACTCTACAGATCTCACCCTAAGAGCGCACGGTAATAATCTATATATATAAAATTCAAAGTCCTGACTGACTGACTGACTGACTGACATATATATCAACGCACAGTCTAAACCGCTGGTCCTTTTTTTTTTTTTTTTTTTTTTTTTTTTTTTTTTTTAATTGGGTAGGAGGAAATCCTCATGGATACCAATTGGCATGCCCGACTTCGCTGAGGCTTCCTCAGCGACCTACGGACTAAAACCTCCTCCCTTCGCTGGCCGTCCTTCCCCGGTACTGCAATACGCAAATCTTCAGGAAAGGGGCTGTCCGGTCAGGCCTCGTTTGCCCTTTGCCTGGACCATTCGTCGTTCACACGCTTCCTCATTATTTCCTGGAGCATTTTTGCACCCTTATTCCACCCCTCTTCATCGTTTAGCATCTGTGGCACCAAACTGTCCTTGGTGAGAGGTTCTCCGTTTCCACGTGCTTCGTTCCTTATATCTGCGAACATACTGCACTCAAAAATTGCGTGGTGCGGTGTGTCCTCCTCACCGCAGTAGGGACAGTTGTCGCTGGGTGCCTTGCCGATGGCATGCAGGTAAGTGTTGAATACTCCGTGCCCGCTCAGTGCCTGTGTGATTAATTTATCGACTTCCCCGTGTTTCCTATTAATCCATTTTCGGAGGTCCTGTATGAGGTCTCTAGTCCATTGCCCCTTTCCTCTTTCCTTCCACTCCTTTTCCCACTCTTCTAGGGTCCGTTGCCGCTGTTCCTGTGGGGTTTTTTGGTCTTTTCCTTTGAATATCCTCATTCTTTCCATGACTAGCCTTTCTATGGGTATCGTCCCTGCTATGACCATGACCGCTTCTTTAGATATTGTCCGGTATGCACCACAGATTCGGATAGCCAATCGCCGCTGTATTTTGCCAAGCATGTCGCTATATTTAGCCATTTGGAGTGCTTGGCCCCAGACTGGTGCTCCGTACAGCATCACCGAGTGTGCCACTGATGCTAGGATCCTTCTTTTGCTGGCTCTTGGTCCTCCTTTCCTGGGCATAAGCTGGCTTAGTGCTGTTGTTAACTTTTCGGCTTTTTCAGCAGTTTGGGCCACATGCTTGTCAAACTTCAAGCTACGGTCTAGCCACACTCCAAGATATTTTAGCTTGTCACCTGGTTTTATTTGCACTCCCTCAACGTTGAAGGTGATGGGGCCGTGCTTTTTCCTTCCACTTAGGATTATTGCTTCTGTTTTTTCTGGAGCCAGTTTCAGTTTCTTTTTGACCATCCATTCATTTATTTTCTTAAGGGCCCTGTTCGTCCTTTGTATGAGTAGTTGGTCTGTTCTGGCGCATACTACCAGAGCCAAATCGTCCGCAAAACCAATGAGGCGGGCCTCATCACCAATGTCTAGTTTAAATACGCCGTCGTACAGGATATTCCATAACGTGGGCCCAAGAATGGAGCCCTGTGGTACTCCGCTAGTTACTTTGATTGTCTCTGAAGTCCCCGCAGAGTCAGTAACTATAATGGTCCTCTGATCCAGGTAACTGCTAATAATATTGCTGATGTACCCAGGAAATTTTCTCCTCTTGAATTCCTCCAGGATTTGGTTCCACGGCGCAGAGTTAAAAGCATTTCTGACGTCCAATGCAACAAGAGCACACAACTTCCTAGTTCGCTGAGTTCCTTGTTTGGCTGCCTTGGCGATGCTTTTCACCTTTTCGATGGCGTCCAATGTAGACCTGCCCTGTCTGAATCCGTACTGCTCATCTGATAATCCACCATGATCTGGCAATATTTGTTCTATCCTATTCAGTAGTAATCTTTCTAGAAGCTTGCCATAGCAGTCCAGAAGGCAGAGAGGTCTGTAGCCTGAGGGATCATCTGCTGGTTTATTGTTTTTTCGCAGTAAGATAAGTCTTGCAGTTTTCCAGATACTCGGGAACTCTCCGCATTGGAGGATTTTGCACATGACATCTCTCACTTTTTCTGGGATGACTCTCGCAGCTAATTTGACTATTTCAGGTGCTATTTCATCCGGTCCCGGTGCTTTTCGTTGTTTAATCCGGTCACAGGCCTTAGTTAGTTCTTCACATGTAACCTTCGGGATCTGGTCGGTTGCTTCGATAATCCTCGTGAAATCACCATGAGTGGGAAATAAGGCCTCTGCAATGTCGCGCATCTTGTCTAGACTTATGGGGGCGGGAGGAGATTTTCTGAGCTTTTTTGTCACTATTTTGTATCCCAGTCCCCATACGTCCTTATCGACCTCTTCGCCAATTTGTTGCCAATGTTCTCCTTTTGATTTGAGTATAAGAATTTGTAATTCAGACTTGGCTGCCTTGTAATTATTTCTTGCTTCTTCGCTTATTCTGTCCTGTTCACGCCTTTCCTCTTCAGACTTGTCCTGTTTCTTTTTCTTTTTAGAGTTAGCTCTGGTATACACTCTTCTTTGTTTGAGGCATTTTTCTCTGGCTGCGGCAATGTCACTATTCCACCAGTAGACTGCTTTGCTACGTCTAGCTCGTCTTTTTGGCATAGCTCTATTGCATGCTTTGGTTGTTGCTGCGATCAACTCGGATGGGGTTGTTATACACTCGCCTTTTAACGTTTCTTCGAATTTCTCTTTGTTGGTTTTATTGAAGTTCCAACCAGTTGGCGTTGGCACGTAAGTCGGTTTTTTCTCGCCAATGTTAAAAACAATGTATTTATGGCCGCTCATTGACTCTTCTTCTAGGACATGCCAGTCTGTGATCTTTCCGGCCAAGTTTGCATCTACCAAGGTTACATCTGGTATGGACGTTTTGTCTCCTCTTTCAAATGTTGGTGATTTCCCGACATTGGCGACACTCAAATCCAGATCAGCAAGCACATCCATAAGATATTGGCCTCTTTTGTTGGTCTGTCTACTTCCCCACACGGTGGAAGCAGCGTTAAAGTCTCCTGCCACCAGAACCTTTCCTCTTTGGAGTCGCAAGCTTTCACAGAGTTCATCTAGGTCTCTTTTATACTCGTCGATTGTACAATTAGGTGAGATATAGCAGCTGTACACCGTGAATCTTGTGAGCTGTAAACCAATAAAGCCATTTCCTCTAATTGTTGCGTTAACCGTCAGGGCTTTATTGTATATTATAACTGCCGCGTCTCCTCTCAGGTCTCTTTCCCATCCCGCGGCTTCAGCGTATTTCTTATTTGGTTCGGCTAAAATAACGAGGTCTATGCCGTGCTTTATAGCTGTGACTGGGAGGAGATCATGAGCCGCGCGGACCCTATCTGCATTAATTTGTAGGACTTTTATCCCCATTAAGTGGTGTTGTTGGTGCTGTCCTTGCCCGACCTCTTTGATGTTGTTCATTGGCGACGTTTATAGCCTTTCTGAACTTGGGACAACCCGTTGTGGCTGCCCTGTGTCCTGTCGTTTTGCAGAGAGGGCAGGCTGGTTCAGCGGTGCAGCTATCTGCTTTATGCCCCTCTCCTCCGCATCTTCGGCAGAGGCTAACTCGATTTGGTCCTTCACATTTTGTGGCTTTATGCCCCACTTCCCAGCATTTATAGCATTTTTCCACGAAAACTCGTTTTCTGAGTCTGCATCTTGTCCAGCCAATAATTACCGGGGTAACGTTCGCAATATTTCTTGCGGCCTGTGGGCTTATCACAATTGTGGCTGATTTGCTTCCGTACTGAGTGGGTCGTATGGATTTGACCTTCACCGGTATTTTCAATTCTGACTCTATTGCTACTTTCAAGTCCTCGGCCGATACATCCTCTTCCATTCCTGTGATATGAAATATCACTTCTTTCCCCAGTCCAATTTCTGTGCATTCTACAACGCTTGAAAGTTTGTTTTTTAGTGCCTCTGCGTCTCCTGTCACTTTCATTAGCACTTTTCCATTATCAGTCTTTCTGACAGTTTTAACCTTGACTCCTAGCTGTTTCAGGTCGGCCATTGAGACATTAGCTTTCATTTTCTTAAGAGTGTCGGCATACGAGCCCTTTCCTTTCACCAATAGGGTTTCTGTGTGTTCCTCCCTCCTATTTTTCCTGTCTACTGTTTGGGTTAGACCTTTTTCCAAAAGAAGTTTTATTTCGAATCCGAAGCCTTTTAGGAGTGTTTCTAAAATCTTACGCAGGTGCTCTTTGTTGACTCCTTTTTCAGCAACTATAGCTAACTTCCTGTTTCTTCTATGCTCTTTGAGAACCTTACTGAGTTCTTGGATTTGTTTGTATAATGTTTCCACAGGTTTTGGCTCCTCCGAGTTTTCTGTACGCGGAATAACATAAATCCACCTCTCCCCTTCCGCAATTCCTTTTTTTGAGCTTTTGCTGGTTCGCACTGTATATTCTACCGTGGTTGTATCGCTATTTTCTAGTAACTCCATAGCTTCCGGGTAAGACTTTTTAGCATTTTCCTGATGCCCTTCGCTTGATCTTTCTCTATGCGGCCGGGCTTTGCAACTACCACAATATCCCAGTCTTTATCCAAAGTCAATAGACTCCTTTTTTCAACCTTCACCATACTAAAAGATTCTTCTGGCCATTCTATATCAATTAACTCCACTAGTCTTTCTAAGTTATTACAATTCTGGATCTTTTGCTGGGTATTATGAGTAATGATTGATCTTTCCCTTTTATCTTCCATATGGTCTAGATTTTCACTTTTATTGTCTTCAGTTTGTGTTCCAGTTTCTTTTGTAACACAGTTTTTGTTCTCCTCGTTGCTTTGGATTTCTTTGTCATCCTCCACCGTTTGTATTCCGATTTCTTTGGTGAGTTTGGATATCGCTCTTGTTTTAGAAGCTTTACGGGGGAAGTTCTCCCAGTCCTTTGTCATCTTATTTAAGTGTTCTATATTTCCTTTCAGGTCTCTGACACCGTTTTTTATTTCCATCTTGGTGTTTGCGTTTTCGCTTACAATTTTAACTAGGCCTACTGTTATTTTTGTGAGCCTTGCAATTGCATTCATTATTTCTGCCTGTATGTTTTCCCCGTCTTCTTCTTCATTCCTCATTCTTTTCCCTGCGACTCCTGTTTTGGTTTTAAAAGCTGTAAATAAGCTTTCCGCCGAGCCAAGTGAGCCTCTTCTCTCGTGGAGTTTTGTTAGCCGCACTGTTTTTTCTGAGTCTGAGGCTAAGGGGACGTGTTGACTCCCTGCTACTCCTACCTGTGTGTTTGTTGTTACGTCAATGTTTTGGTCCATGCTCTTAGTTGGTGGTGATCTCTGTACTACCCCTCCTCGTGCAAAAGGATTTGTTGATACTTCTACTGTCTCTCCAGTTTTTACTGTGCGTCTGCGGGGGTCATCTATCATGGTTTGTGTACCGTCTTCAACTGCAGCATCTAGGTGACCGTAAACAGATGCAGCAGTCGCATCCTGATTGTATGAGGCTGCTGTTTCTGATGTGGATATGTGTGTGTGTGATTGTGTGCTTTCTGTTTGCATGTTTGGCGAACCTTTGCCCTCCCCAGAATACGAAGGGCGGCCTGAAGCTCTGATTATATTCGATATCGAAGACATATTCAGAGCTTCAGTGAGGGATTCTCCAGTACCACTATCGGCGCTGGTACCCTCCTGGGGTAGTTTCTCTTTGGGATCCGCTTTATCCATGGTTTACTCCTCCAACTCTCTTCTCTTCCACTCCAGTCCTTTTTGGGGTTATTTTGACCCCAAGGCTCGCTGTAGCCTCATTCAGCCGGTTGCCCAGCTGAGTGTGTGGTTATCCCGCCACTGCTCGGTCGCCAGAGCCTCGTTCGTTGTCTAGCAGGGAGCACCACGGCAGCCCGACGGTTGCCGCCGCCATACGGCGCGTGCAGGTGAGGTTGACGTTTGGATCGGTTCAGATGTTAGTTACCGCTCTTCCCTTACTCCCCGCTACTAAACCGCTGGTCCTAAAGACATGAAAGTTGGAGGGTCTATTCTTTGTAAAGAGTAGGTAT